>NC_091992.1:69367585-69630085 GCF_044704955.1 Pristiophorus japonicus | reverse complement strand
CGATTTCCCTCTTCCAGGGCTAGGCTGCTGAAGCCAGTTGTAGCCTGCCCACCAGCGATTGGCTCGTGCAGCATAAACTGCTTCATTATTTAAACATGTACTAAACAACAGCCATTTATAAGACTAATGGCATTATGGCAAAAGTCTTACCTTTATTGAAGAACATGGAGGCCATCTGACCCATTTCTATTCGTTCCACAATGTCAAAGGCATCAAACGTACTGGCTCTTTCTAGGCATTAAAAACCAGGCAATATAATTGTTAGCGTGCAGACTGAAATAGTGGAAAATCAGTTGTAATGTTTAGAACAATTTAAATATCTTGCAAATCAATGGCCAAACCAAGAGTCAGATTCTCACGTTGTTTAATCTCATTAGTCTGCACATTGAAACCTTGAAACAAAGCCTGCAGATCAAAGCTTCGCCAGTGCTCCACCATCTGAGGTGCACAGTGGGAAGTCCCTGGAACATGGTTTGCCCAGACTCACGCTTACAGGGCAGGGCCCAGAAACTAACCAGGGAATGGAGGAAACCAGCTGATGACTTGAACACAGGGGGTACATGCTGTGGAAGTGGGGAGAAGTGCAGGATACAACGCCAGGGCTCAGTGATGGGTCTACCACTGTTTCTTGGATTCACAAGTTCCGTGCATACTGGTGAACGTGCAACTGATGCCATACTGAGGGAGTTCAATCGGAGTAAGCTCCTATGGACTTATAAAAAATAACCTCAGTATGTAAGTAGGTAAACTGCTGAGCAAGATTCAGACCATTGTTCAGCTGACTCAGCTCTTTCTCCCTTTCCCATCAAGCCAAACCATCTTCCCCAAATTCCCTTGCCCAAGCCCTGAACCTACATCTGCTCTCCCATCTTCCCCATGCCTTCTCCAAGCTTATCTTATCCTGCTCCAATGAACTGATTCCCACTAAATTGATCAGCCAACTTTCCTTCCTGGTTCCCAGGTCAACTAACATTGTAAAGAAAGGAAGAACTTGCATTTATATAGCACCTTTCACGACCTCAGGATGTCCCAAAGCACTTCACAGCCAATCACTTTTGATGTGCAGTCACTGTTTTAATGCGAGAAACACAGCAGCCAATTTGTGCACAGCAAGCTCCCACAAACAGCATGAAACAAACAACCAGATAGTCTTTTTTTTTTTTAATGTTGGTTGAGGGATAAATATTGACCATGATACTGGGGGAACTCCCCTGCTCTTCCTCAAATAATGCCATGGGATCTTTTATATTCACCCGAGTGGGGAATCCAGGCCTCAAGTTCATCCAGAAGACAGCACCTCACAGTGCAGCACTCCCTCAATGCCAGAATTATTCCAGAGGAGGAAAGCCTCAACTCAAGCAACCTTACTATTTCTTGATCACTGCAGGCTTTATGTAATTTGGGCAATGTTACTTCTGTAAGCATTAGCTCGTAAAAACATGCCATTTTCAAATTATTTTAGTAATTGTTTTGCACTGAAAGCTAAAGCTGCTCACAAGAAGGTTGCCTCAATACTTACGCACAGAGAGAATGGGTCTGGTCTCTGACCGCTCATAACCATCCCGCACTGCAATCTCATCCTTGTCATCATCATCATAGGAATCTGAAGAGGCATCACTGTCATCCACCTTTAATGCAAAAACAGAACAAGACTGGTGAGCACTTCTTGTGGCTGCAAAACGTACAATAAGCTGGGATCTGCCCTAGGCTAGGACCTTCAGCCGCTGCTCATGGAAACTTGTGGGCCGGGAGCCACAGAAACTCCATCGCCTCCTGACATTGAACACCCTGCTTTTACCCAGACACCAACTCATCCCCACAGTGGCTCAATCGGAACAAGTGAATCACAGGAACGTTCCACAGCGCTAAGCTCACAGACACTAGTTTCGTAAAACAAACGTACACCATTTAAAACTTTATACCCATGCTCACAGCAACTTCTCAGATTGGTTGAATGAACAAGTCCCAGGAAAGGAAGTGCCATTGATTCCCAAGATGCTTACCTTCACACTGCAGTGCAGTACTGAAGGACGGTTACTGAGGTGCCCTGGCCAATAGTTACCTCTCAACCAACATCACAAACACATTCACTGATGACCATATTGTTGTTTGTGGGAGCTTGCTGTGCGCAAATTGGCTGCCGTGTTTCTGCCATTGCAACAGTGACCACACGAAGTGCTTCATTGGCTGGAAAACTTTGGGATGCTATATAAATGCAAATCTCTCTTTCTTTGCTTTGTAGTTTGCCTAAGCAGTGATCATATGCTTTCAATGAATGTGCAATGAACTCTCCCAGATCAGTTCGTGACTACCAGTGCAGACCCTGACAGAGTTACTTGTCCCTATACATATTACCCTAGATTTATCCACAAGCTACATCTACCAGATTACAAACAATGTTAAGAGTCAGGTCAAGCCTCTCTGAAGAAAATCTTCCAACTAGTTACCTGTTAACATTGCCCCGTCATTAGTCAATTCGTGTAAACCAGGGCTCTTAATTCTCCAAAGTTTACGGAGGAATTTAGCATTTACATAGCACTCAAGGTCATTCCTCAGTTTTTGCTAGGAGAACAAAAGACAGACAGCACAAGAAAATATATTCACACAGCGAGCATGGGACACACATACGGGGGGGGAAAAAAGACATGTGGGTAGGATTCTTAATGAATACTTTGCATCCATTTTCACAAAAGAGAGGGGCGATTCCGGCTTTGTAATGAGGGAGGAGTTTGGAATATTAGACGAGATAAATGTAGAGAGAGGAAGTATTAAGGGGCTGAGCAGCTTTGAAAGTGGATAAATCCCCAGGCGAAATGTATCCCATGCTGTTGAGAAGCAAAAGAGGAAATAGCAGAGGCTCTGACCATCATTTTCCAATCCTCTCTGGCTACAAGTGCGGTGCCAGAGGACTGGAGGACTGCTAATGTGGTACCATTGTTAATAAGGGAGGAAGGGATAGACTGAGTAATTACAGGCCAGTCAGCCTAACAACAGTGGTGGAAAAATTATTGGAAAAATCCTGAGTGACGGGATAAATTTTAATTTGGAAAGACATGCATTAATCAAGGACAGTCAGCATGGATGTGTTAAGGGAAGGTCGTGTCTGACTAACTTGATTAAATTTTGAGAGGAGGTAACAAGGAGAGTCGATGAGGGCAGTGTGTATGATGTAGTGTATATGGATTTCAGTAAAGCTTTTGATAAGGTCCCACATGGCAGACGGGTCATGAAAGTAAAAGCCCATGGGATCCAGGACAAAGTGGCAAGTTGGATCCAAAATTGGCTTAGAGGTAGGAAGCAAAGGGTAATGGTTGATGGGTGTTTTTGTGCCTGAAAGGCTGTATGCCGTGGGGTTCCGCAGGGCTCAGTGCTGGGTCCCTTGCTTTTTGTGGTATATATCAATGACTTGGACTTAAATGTTGGGGTATGACTGTGTGGATGATAAGAAAAAAGCTGCGGACTGCAGGAAGATATCAATGTATTGGTCAGGTGGGCCGAACAGTAGCAAATGGAATTTAAGCCGGAGAAGTGTGAGGTAATGCACGTGAGGAGGGCTAACAAGGCAAGGGAACACACATTAAATGGTATGACACTGAAAAGTGTAGAGGAACAAAGGGACCTTGGAGTGCAGGTCCAGAGATCCCTAAAAGTAGCAGGCCAGGTAGTTACGAAGGTATATGGAATACTTGCCTTTATTAGTCGAGGCATGGATTGCAAGAGCAGGGAGGTATGCTTGAACTGTATAAAACATTAGTTAGGCGACAGCTGGAATACTGTGTACAGTTCTGGTCACCACATTACAGGAAAGATGTGATTGCACTGGAAAGGGTGCAGAGGAGATTTACAAGAATGTTGCCTGGACTGGAGAATTTTGACTATGAGGAAAGATTGGAGATGCTGGGTCTGTTTTCTTTGGAACAGAGAAGGCTGAGGGGAGACCTGATTGAGGTGTATAAAATGATGAGGGGCCTGGATAGAGTGGATAGGAAGGACCTGTTTCCCTTGTCAACAACTGGGGGCATAGATTTAAACTAATTGAGGGGAGGTTTAGAGGAGAAAGCGATACGAGGGGAAATTTCTTCACCTGGGTCTGGAACTCGAGGCAGAAACCCTTACCACATGTAAAAAATATTTGGATGTGCACTTGAAGTGATGTGACCTACATGGCTAGGGGACCAAGAGCTCGAAAGTGGGACTGGGCTGGATAGCTCTTGGTCAGCCAGCGCTAAAACGATGGGTCAAAATGGCCTCCTTCCGTACTGTAAATTTCTATGACTCAATGAAGGGTGAGGGCAAATGAGGGAAAGCAGGAGGGAAAGCAGGAGGGAAAGCAGGAGGGAAAGCGAGAGAGGTTGAGAAACATCATGCACAAGAGTAACAGAGACTGGAGGTACTGGGACCATTTCCATTTAGCAGAGAAATTGAGAAGCTGCAAGAGGTTTTTAAAATTATATTTTCTCTAATTGTAGCGTCAATGACAGATGTCGCCAATTTAGAACAACCACGAGTGAGTGGAGAGGTGAGGAGACATTTCCTTGTGGAGGAGTTACTGGAGTATTTGCCACAGTGCAGGTCGAGGCATTGCACCGTTCAAGAGAAAGATTGGATCAATATTTGGAGCTGATGATCCAGGGCTATGGGAAGTTTCAGGCAGTGGGATTAACCTTGAATTGCTCGAGCAGAGTCGGCACAGACACGATGGGGTAAATGGCCTCCTCCCTTACAGTAAGCTTCAATGATTGAGTATGGTTGAGAATTTCTCCCGACCCCACACTTCATCACAGAATATATCCGCTAACCTCGGACTGGAAAGCAGTTTGAAAGTTACTTGTCTGCCAAATAGAGAAGCAAGTTTTGCTGATTCATCCTCATTACATTTAATTTTCACTGAAAACGTTAAACAAGTCAATACAAATGACGGGGTACAATCTGTACTGATTACATTATTTCAACAGACAAGGGGTGTGGTTATTTCATCTTTTGGCACGGTTGATGAGTCGGCATAGCAATAATATTATTGTTCTGCATCTCATTGATAAATTACCACCTCAATAAATGAGGCAGAAATTCTTTTCACAATGTCCATTTAGAGTGAATAGGCTTTGTACGTTAGTGGATGAGGTACATTTATTTAAGAAAGTACCTAAAATAGGGCAGCTTTCAAATCTGGGCATAGACTGGATTTTAGTTTGGCTCCACTAGCACTGAAGAATACATTTGTGTCGATCAAGGTCAGTCGCCCTGCAGCCATCCTCCCTTTTCAGAGACCCATTTACATTGTTCCCTCCTGGTTTAAATGGAACAGAATGGTGTGGTAGAGATTGCGCTTTGGGCACAGTCGGCAGTCGGGCACAAATTGCCCTTATATTCCAAACTGAATGTTTTACTGCAGTTTCTGCTCAAACTCATTTGCATATCACCGAAAGTATAATCCTCTGCGAACTCACGCAATCCGGCAGTGTTTTGGACCAGTTTTTCAAATTCTTTTTGCATTAAAAATTAGTGTGAGATATATTTAAGAGTGGTAACCTGGTGCAGTTTTATTAATACAGCTGAAAATGGGCTGATCACAAAAATAAGTGTTTTTAAATCAGTGTCTAGTCCTCCTGTGATTTTAAATAACTGAAAATGACAAAAATAAACCTACAGAACCATTTACTAGTTTCATTGGTGTACAGTAGTCACTTATTAAATTATTTAATGTTTAAAAGCTTTTATAAGGTGCACATTGGTGTCCTTGCGCCTAAAATAAAAAGCTGAATTTTAAGAGCCTCTTCGAAGGCCTGCAGCGGGCGCCATTAGCGGACACTCAGCCTGGTGTGGGCAGTTTGGAAAATGGAATTTGTACAAAACTAGGAACATTCAATACGAAGTATTTCAAGAATTCTTAACAGATTAAAGCACATCACATGGATCTCACCAAGTTCTTCCAAAGGTACCCTGACTTTACATTTTGACTTAAGTTTAATCAAGACTTTCCAGTACATCCAACTTCCATCTTCCAATAATGTTTTCACACACAGCTTGAGCACTCTTTAAAGTTCCTGCCAAACAAGCTTAAAAGAACCATAACCTCATTGAGTTACCAACACTTATGCATCAACTGACTGGTCTCATTGAAGCAGAGCTTTTAAAAAAGGTAGAGATTGTAATTCTGGAGTTCTGCGAATAGTCTTCGTTCTCGCTGAGAATAACTGTTCCTCATGTCATCGGCAGGTCATTATTTACCAAGGTGCTTTAATTGAAGCTCAAGACTACAAAGAGAATTGACAAAGTTGATCCAGGTAAACTTAATTGCCCGAATCAGGGACCAGAGTTATAAAATCACATGGGGTCAAGTTTCAGCCGGAGTTGCTCCTATTTTTTTTGAGCAACTAGTTTAGAATGGAGCATCTTAGAAATTGCAAATCTCGGCATTTAGTTTGCTGCAGTTCTAGTGAGTTAGAATAGTTTCATTTTAGAACAGATTTTTTTTTCCAAAAGGGGGCGTATCCAGCCACTTATGCTTGTTTTGCAAGTTTAGGCAGTGAAAACTTACTCCATTCTAAGTTAGTTTGGAGTAAGTGTAGATTTTGTATGCTCAGAAAAACCTTGCCTACACTTAGAAATCAGGCGTAGGGAACGAGAGATGGGGGGGGCGGAAGTTTACAAACATTAAACACTTCACTTTTAAAAATAAAGAGCCATCAATAATGATAAATACATCAATAAATCAACAAATAAATCAATCAAAAAAATTTTTTTTTTAATTAAAAAAAAATCAATAAATAAAAAATTACATTTCTACTCACCTACTGCAGCACCGGGAGCGCCCCCCTCCCCCCCCCCAATGTGTGTGTCTCGGTCTCTGTCGGTGAGGCGTTTGAGGGGACAGGGAAGACAGGAGAGGGGGAGTAGAGATGGAGGGGGGGAGAGGGGAAGAGGTGAGAGTTGGGGGGGAAGGAAGGAAAGAGATTGGAGAGAGAGAGAGAGAGAGAGAGAGAGAGAGAGAGAGAGAGAGAGAGAGAGAGAGAGAGAGAGAGAGAGAGAGAGAGAGAGAGAAAAGAGCTGGATGGATGGAGAGGGGGGGAGGTGGAGAGAGCTGACCGGGAGGGAAGTCCGACTCCCGATCTTCAATGCCCGGGGAGCCCATTCAGCCAGGGCTCGGGGCGGTATGCTTCGAGCCCCTCCCATGAAGCGTCGCAGAGATTCGGCCGCCTGGAGCTACTGCACATGCTCGCACACTCTAGCGCACATGTGCAGAGGTCCCTGCACTGTTTTCAGCGCCGGGACCTGGCTCCGCCCCCGCCCCCTTGTGCTGCGCCACGCTGAGGCCGAAGACGTCCTGAGGAGTGGGGAGAATCACAAGGTAAGTTTTCGGCGCCCTTTTTATTCCACAAAGTCCCTGCACCTTATGGATGTGTGCCGTTTTTACAGAGGGTGGAAACTTGGGCCCATAGAACTTATAGTGAGAACTTTTCCAAGTGGGACTGGATCTGTGGAACAAATCATCAGGAAAAGCAAGTGACGTGGGCAGAATCAATGGCCTCTAATAGATCTCATTTGGCTCAATAGGCAGCGCTCTCCAAGGCAGAAGGTAACCAGTTTAAGCCCACATTCTAGAACCTGAGCACAATTGATGTTGATGCTCTAGTGCATCAATGAGGGAGTTCTGCAATGTCGAACGGGTTGTCTTTCAGATGAAAAGTCATCCAAGGCCCCCGTCTGCTCGAGGCACCATCCTCCAAGGCACGAATTGAAGGGCAGGTAGTGCTCCCAGTGTCCTGGGCAACTTTGCTTCCATATCCATAGTGAAAGTACAAATTGTATTCATTGGTCTGTTGAGAGATGTTAACACTGCAGAATAATTGTCACGTTTGTCCACATACGTCACAACCCTTCGAAGTAATTCCTTGTGTGTGAAACAAAGATGTTTTAACATAAGACAATGTAGAAATGCAAGCATTATTACAATGAGCATGAGCAGGTAGGCAAGGTGAAGTGGCAGGATTGCTTTGCCCATTATAACAACTTGTATTTATAACATAAGAAATAGGAACAGGAGAAGGCCATAGGGCCCCTCGAGCCTGTTCCGCCATTCAATAAGATCATGGCTGATCCGATCATGGACTCAGGTCCACTTCCCCGCACACTCCCCATAACCCCTTATCGTTTCTGTCTTAAATTTATTCAATGACCCAGCTTCCACAGCTCTCTGAGGCAGCAAATTCCACAGGTTTTCAACCCTCAGAAAAAATTTCTCCTTATCTCAGTTTTAAATGAGCGGCCCCTTATTCTAAGATCATGCCCTCTAGTTCTAGTCTGCCCTATCGGTGGAAACATCCTCTCTGCATCCACCTCGTCAAGCCCCCTCATAATCTTATACATTTCGATAAGATCACCTCTCATTCTTCTGAATTCCAATGAGTAGAGGCCCAACCTACTCAACCTTTCCTCATGTCAACCCCCTCATCCCCAGAATCAACCTCGTAAACCTTCTCTGCACTGCCTCCAAAGTAAGTATATCCTTTCATAAATATGGAAACCAAAACTGCATGCAGTATTCCAGGTGTGGCCTCAACAATACCTTATATAGCTGCAGCAGGACTTCCCTGCTTTTATACTCCATCCACTTTGCAATAAAGGCCAAGATTCCATTGGCCTTCCTGATCACCTGCTGTACCTGCATACTATCCTCCTGTGTTCATGCACAAGTACCTCCAGGTCCCGCTGTACTGCAGCACTTTGCAATCTTTCTCCATTTAAATAATAACTTGCTCTTGATTTTTTTCTGCCAAAGTGCATGACCTCACACTTTCCAACATTATATTCCATCTGCCAAATTTTTGCTCACTCTCAACCTGTCTATGTCCTTTTGCAGATTTTGTGTCCTATTCACACATTGCTTTTCCTCCCATCTTTGTATTGTCAGCAAACTTGGCTACATTACACTCAGTCCCTTCTTCTAAGTCGTTAATATAGATTGTAAATAGTTAGGGTCCCAGCACTGATCCCTGCGACACCCCACTAGTTACTGGTTGCCAACCAGAGAATGAACATTTATCCCGACTCTCTGTTTTCTGTTAGTTGGCCAATCCTCTATCCATGCTAATATATTACCCCCAACCCAGTGAACTTTTATCTTGTGCAGTAACCTTTTATGTGGCACCTTGTCAAATGCCTTCTGGAAGTCCAAATACACCACATCCACTGGTTCCCCTTTATCCACCCTGTTCATTACATCCTCAAAGAACTCCAGCAAATTTGTCAAACATGACTTCCCCTTCATAAATCCATGCTGACTCTGCTTGACCAAATTTTGCTTTTCCAATTTATATAGCGCCTTTAACGTAGTAAAACGTCACAATTTCACATTAGGACAGGTGACCAAAAGCTTGGTCAAAGAGGCAGGTTTCTAAGGAGGAGAGGTGTAAAGAGATTTAGAGAGAATTCCAGAGCTTAGGGCCTCAGCAACTAAAGGCATGGCTGCCAATGGTGGAGTGAAGAAAATCAGGGACGCACAAGAGGCCAGAATTGGAGGAGCGCAACAATCTTAGAGGGTTGTAGGATTGGAGGAGGTTACAGAGATAGGGAGGAGATTTGAAAACAAGAATGAGAATTTTAAAATCGAGCCATTTCCGGACCGGGAGCCAATGTAGGTCACTGAGCAGAGGGGTGATGGGTGAACGGGACTTGGTGCGAGTTAGGGTATCAGCAGCAGAGTTTTGGATGAGCTCAAGTTTATGGAGGGTGGAAGATGGGATGCCAGCCAGGAGAGCATTGGTACAGTCAAGTCTCGAACCTCTCATTTCTGGTTTCATCCTGATAAATCTTTTTTGCACCTTCTCCAGTGCATCTATATGATTTTTATAATATGGAGACCTGAACTGTGCACAGTGCTCCAAGTGTGGTCTAACCAAGGTTCGATACAATTTTAACACAACTTCAACATCTTGTATTTATATAACGCCTTTAATGCATGGCAGATGCAATATGATGTGGATAAATGTGAGGTTATCTACTTTGGTGGCAAAAACATGAAGGCAGAATAATATCTGAATGGCGGCAGATTAGGAAAAGGGGAGGTGCAACGAGACCTGGGTGTCATGGTACATCAGTCATTGAAAGTTGGCATGCAGGTACAGCAGGCGGCAAATGGCATGTTGGCCTTCATAGCTAGGAGATTTGAGTATAGGAGCAGGGAGGGCTTGCTACAGTTATACAGGGCCTTGGTGAGGCCTCACCTGGAATACTGTGTTCAGTTTTGGTCTCCTAATCGGAGGAAGGACATTCTTGCTATTGAGGGAGTACAGCAAAGGTTCACCAGACTGATTCCGGGATGGCAGGACTGACATATGAGGAGAGACTGGATCGACTGGGCCTGTATTCACTAGAGTTAAGAATGAGAGGGGATCTCATAGAAACAAAAAATTCTGACGGGACTGGACAGGTTAGGTTAGGTGCAGGAAGAATGTTCCCGATGTTGGACAAGTCCAGAACAAGGGATCACAGTCTAAGGATAAGGGGTAAGCCACTTAGGACTGAGATGAGGAGAAACTTCTTCACTCAGAATTGTTAACTTCTGGAATTCTCTAAGGCAGAGTTGTTGAGGTCAGTTCGTTAGATATATTCAAGAGGGTGTTAGATATGGCCCTTATGGCTAAAGGGATCTAGGGGTCTGGAGAGAAAGCAGGAAAGGGGTACTGAGGGGTGAATGATCAGCCATGATCTTATTGAATGGTGGTGCAGGCTCAAAAGGCCGAATGGCCTACTCCTGCACCTATTTTCTATGTTTCTATATTTCTACAGCAGTGTTAAGGCAAAAGATAAATTTGGCACCGAGCCACAAAAGAAGAAATTAGGGCAGATGACCAAAAGCTTGGTTAAAGAGGTAGGTTTTAAGGAGTGTCTTAAAGGAGGAAAGAGAGGTCGAGGTAGAAAGGTTTAGGGAGGCCAAACAGCTGAAGGCACGGCCACCAATGACTGAGCAGTTATAATGAGGGATGTTCAAGAGGCCAGAATTTGAGGAGCGCAGACATCTTGTGGGGTTGTGAGGCTGAAAAAGATGAGAGAGATAGGGAGGGGCGAGGCCATGGAGTGATTTGTAAACAAGGATGAGAATTTTTTTTTTTTATTAAATCGAGGCATTGTTTAACCGGGAGCCAATGGAGGTCAGAAAGCAGAGCGATGGGTGATCGGGACTTGGTGCGGGTTACTACATGGGCTGCTGAGTTTTGGATGACCTCAAGTTTACGTAGAGTAGAATGTGGGAGGCCAGTCAGGAGTGAGTTGGAGTAGTCAAGTCTAGAGATAACAAAGGCATGAATGAGGGTTTCAGCAGAAGAGCTGAGGCAGGGGCAGAGCTGGGCAATGTTATAGAGGTGGAAAAAGGCGGTTTTAGTCATGCCGCGGATATGTGGCTGGAAACTCACTTCAGGGTCAAATATGACACCTAAGGTTGTGAACAGTCTGGTTCACCCTCAGGTTGATGCTAGGGAGAGGGATGAGTCAGTGGCTAGGAAATGCAGTTTGTGGCGGGGACCGAAGATAGTGAGGCTAAAATTCCGGCCTCGCAAAAGCCAGTTGTTTTCGGCGCAAGAAAACCGTTTTTTCCAATCTGACAGATTCTCCGCAGGAAGGACATTCGCGTGGCGAGATTGGGCTATTTGCCAACTCTTGCCGAGCGAATGTGCTTAACTCTTGTGCCTGGCAAAAAGCAGGTGCATAACCTTCTTTTACCAGCGTAAAAGTTTCAAAACACAAAAATAAAATGTAAACACATTTTTAGAGTGGGGGGCCCTGACCCTTAAGGCAAGTTTACTTGGGACCTTATTAAAAGACAAAAAAGAAATCCAATAAATATATATTTTTTATCATCATCATCATAGGCAGTCCCTCGGAATAGAGGAAGACTTGCTTCCACTCAAAGCGAGTTCTCAGGTACAGTCCAATGCTGGAATTACAGTCCGTCACAGGTGGGAGTTCCCATCACTATCAGAGAATAATGTACCGTGATTGGTTGTCCAGTCACATGCGACTCCAGCTTCAACGTGCGAACCTCGAGGACTTGGGTGCACTCCGATGCGCGAGAAGAGAAGGCCTCCCAACGCAATCGAAGGCGCCTCCAGAACCACCAAGTACTTTTGCAAAAAAGCTCTCGGGTCAGAGGCGTTCGTCCGAAGGAAGCCTCGGATCCAAATTTCAGGGCCAATGGTTTCGGTCTTCCCAATATTTAATTGGAGAATATTTCTGCTCATCCAGTGCTGGATGTTGGACAAGCAGTCTGACAATTTAGATACCAAGCAGGAATTGAGAAAAGTGGTGGAGAGGTAGAGCTGGGTGTCATCAGCGTCCATGTGGAAACTAACGCTGTGTTTTCGGATGCCGCCGCCAAGGGGCAGCATATAGATGAGAAATAGGAGGGGGCCAAGGATCGATCCTTGGGAGACACCAGAGGTAACGATGCGGGAGTGGGACGAGAAGCCATTGCAGGAGATTTTCTGGCTACGAATAAGAACGATAGATAAGAATGGGACCAGGCGAGTGCAGTCCCACCCAGCTGGACGATGGAGGAGAGGCATTGGAGGAGGATGGAGTGGTCAACCGTGTTTAAGGCTGCAGATAGGTCCAGAAGGACGGAGGAGGGAAAGTTTACCTTTGTCGCACTCACAAAGGATGTCATTTATTTGTGACTTTGATGAGAGCTGTTTCGGTACTGATGCAGGGGCAAAAACCAGATTGAAGGGATTCAAACACTGAATTCATGCAACGATGGTCACGGATTTGGGAGGCGACAACACGTTCAAGTACTTTGGACAGGAAAGGGAGGTTGGAGACGGAGCAATAGCTAGCAAGCAAAGTGGGGTCAAGGGTTGTTTTTTTTTTGAGAAGGGTGACGACAGCAGATTTGAAGAAGAGGGGGAACAGTACCCTGAGGAGAACCGTTAACAATGTCGGCTAACAAGGGAGCCAAAAATGGAACCTGGGTGGTCTCAAAATAGTCCATGAACTCCTCACACTTGTTCTTGAAGGAGAGTGTGGTGGAGACAGGGGAGAGGGGTTTAAGGAGACGGTTATCAATATAGAATAGTAGTCAAGGATTATTTTTGCAATCCAGAATGATCCTGGAATAGTAGGAACCGATAATGTTGTGTGTTCAAGCCAGATCTGGCAGTGAATGACTAAACCAGTTGTCCGCCACATCCGTTCAAGTCTGCGCCCTTTTGACTCGACAGAGCGAAGATGAGGGTTGTACCAGAGGGAACGGCCAGCGTGGGAGAGAGTAATCTTTTTAATAGGGACTAGGGCATCAAAGGTGGTGGTGAGGGTGTGGTTGAGCAGATCAGCAGCTGCAGAAATGATAGTTAAGAGGGCCAACGGTTGGACAGTTTTAAGTTGATAAGTGCAGTTGTAAGAGAGTTGAGAGTTTTTCTTCCGGGACGGATGTAGAAGGAAGTGGGTTTGGATTGGGGAAAGGGAATGTGGGTGGAGAGCGATACAAGGAAATGATCAGAGATGGCTTTATCTTTAATTGACACGGTCAGAATAGCAAGGCCACGAGAGATTGCAAAGTCAAGGGGGTGGCCATGAAAATGGGTTGAGGAATTTACATGGAGGGAGAGATTAAGGGAAGACAGGAGGGTAGTGAACTCAGAGGAGTGAGAGAGTGATGAATTGAGATGGAGGTTGAAGTCACCGAGGATGAGAAGTTGTTCGGTGCAAAGGCTGAGGGAGGAAAGCAGTGAGGATATATCTGACAACATTTTTATCATACTCAATTGTCTTACTATAATTATTTATTATACTCAAATGTCTTACTTTAATTATATAGGGCTTTAGTGAGACCACACCTAGAGTACAGTGATTATATAGGGCTTTAGAGAGACCCAAGGAAGGATATACTTGCATTAGAGGGAGTGCAACAAAGGTTCACTAGACCGATTCCTGGGATGAGGGGGCTCGCCAATGAGGAGATTGAGTGGAATGGGCCTATATTCGCTGGAGTTTAGATGAATGAGAGGTGATTTCATTGAAATGTATAAAATCCTTAGCATCTATCCTGTCAATCCCTCTGAGAGGTTGTTTCCCCTGGCTGAAGAGTCTAGAACCAGGGTTCACAATCTCAAGATAAAGGGCCATTTAGGACTGAGGAGGAGGAGGAATTTCTTCACAGAGGGTTGTGAATCTTCGGAATTCTCTACCCCAGAGGGCTGTCAGTCGATGAGTATATTCAAGACTGAGATCGATTCAATTTTTGGACTCGAGGGGAATCAAAGGATATGGGGATAGGGTGGGAAGGTGGAGTTGAGGACGATGATCAGCCATGATCTTATTGAATGGCGGAGCAGGCTAGAGGGGCCGAATGGCCGACTCCTGCTCCCAATTCTTATGTTTTGTTCTCCCAGAATTCTTTAATCCAGCTTAAGATTTAGACTGATTTTTTTCATTTTTGAAGTATTGATAGGAAAAAAAAAACAGTAAATGAGATATTCGGGCCAAGAGTCAATTCTCATTAAGTGAATGCTCCAGTACTGAAAATTCTAAGCACAAAATTTCAAAATAGAAAAATGAAGTCCTTTTGAAGACTGAACATCTGCAATAATTTTTACATATAAATCAACAACAGCTGAATGATTTTCTATCATACGCAATAGGTCCAACCTTACTGGACAATTAGCATTTCTTCATTTTAATGAAGGTGCTAGTAAGGGTCGCGAGCTTTTCTATAGGATTTCCACACAAAAGTGTTAAGAAATTCAAACCTCAAGTTCGAACTAAAACCATTTCATGCCTCTTGCAATTTCTTGCATCGTTTTTCCATTTTCTTGCTTCATTGTATACCTTGAGCTGTCAAACTCCTTTGTTCTGCTTTCCCTCAAATTCAAGCTTCTTCATTCGATAATCTCTCTCTTGCTTCTATTTCACTTTGCATCATCACTTGGGGGAATCTGCAAATATTTCACTGCAACCTATTTTTAAGGTTGGCAGTAAATCCAGGAAGAGGAAAACAAATTTTGTCCACCAGGATAGTCATGTTCCCTTCTGGGACCATCTCCCTTCAAGACATTGTGTCACGACCAGACTACACAAGGTCAGAGGTACCCACACAAGATTATCCCACTTGAATCATACCATTTAACAGGTTTGTTTTCACACAAAAGTCTTTCAAATCAATTTATTAACTGGAATCCCGACAAGGCCCAAGGACAGTGTTGCTTAGGAGTGAAGACTCTAGCAAGATACATAACTATTCTTCTTGACATTGCATCCATGTACATGAACAGATACCCCAGAATACACCTACAAATGGCTGCTAACAGGAAGCAACAGCATTTGGAACAACACAAATTACTTCACATAGCCGCCTTACAAAGAACATTGATTGAAACTTGCCAACAAGATATTATGAAATGCATTCGACAACCCATTAAGTTAAGCTGAAAATGAGTACATTGACTTGCCCGGTACAGGAAAAATAAAATTGCAGAGTTCTAGGAGCATCAACACAGCAGAGGGGTTCATCATAGAACCATCAAAGTTTACAGCACAAGAGAAGGTCATTAAGCCCATCACACCAGTGCTGGCTCTTTGCTACAGCAATTCTAAACAAATCCACAGTTCCATCGGGAAACAAGATGCACTAAAAAATGGTATTTCCCAGTCTAAATAAAAATGGGATGCAATTGGCAGAAAAGCAAGATGCACCTGAAATGCTGTATGATGAGCACAGCAAAGGTTAAACAACCACCAATAACTGCACCTCGATAATCCGAAACACTTAAACCAAAGCGACTAGCAGGGTGGTTTTGTAAGACATAAATTTCATGCACCAGGTGCCAAAAAGTTTGAGACAAGAGCCCATTAATTGTCAGGAACAAGGGGATGTCTACCCAGCTCGACTGCCCCAAACAACAGGAGGGTGTAATGAACAAGGAAAAAAGTTGGTGTCAGAAGTTCCGGTTCAGATTACAAACTATTTCTGGAGAAATGCATCCATTCATTTGAAGAATAGCCAAGCCTGGGCACTGGGAATGTTTAAATAGATGCCATGGCTATTGTTTCTGATCAACATTTAAACATGCCATAGCATTTAAAACACGGTGCACTCTTCCAGGCACTTCACTTGGAAGAATAGGTCCATGTTTTAAAATGCTGACAGTTGTAACCAGAATTTCAATCAAGGTAGAGGAGAGCTGGAAGTGGGATGGGAGCGAGCTACAATGAATGAGAGCCTAGAACAAGGGGCAGGTTACAGCCAACGATGACGAGACACTGAGGGAGGTGGAGGGTTGAAAGGTATAGATGCAGCAAGTCATTTGTCCAAGCAAGCAAGGAGTGGCCTGTGTCTGGCTCAGGACTGGTGATAGCTTCGGGCAGATTTTGCAGCGGTATGATGGAGTACTGACAGCACGCCATCATACCTCCTTTGTAATTGACAAGTTGGGGGTTTCTGCATGTGCTAAACCCTGAACGTATTGACAGATGATCCATACCGACTGGGAAATACTCATTGCTGTCACAGATTTGGGCTAATTACATGCAAAAGTGTTAGTGAAAGCAGGCACAGGAGCCGGTTTCACTGTGAAAGGAACCCATTTGAGTGTGTGAGAAAGAATTGTTAACCGTTCTGGTATCACTTCACAATAAAATCCATGTACCTAGTGGCAACATTTAGAAACATTCAACATAAAATATGACAATTAATATTTAAAATTAGCAATGTTTTCTGCACTCCAATTGTATGATCAAGGATTGAGCATTCGCCGCAGATCATATATAATGTAGGAAATGAAACTATTTTGCTATTTAATGAATGCTTGGTGCACGGTGTACAGTAATTCGAAGGGCGCATTGCCAACGCCTTTCAGTGCTGCTGAACCGCAATCCCTTGCCTTTGACAGGATAGTAAATGCTAGCCTTAAAAGCAATTACCTGATTTACATAAATACATCCCAACACATCCCAAATTCAAAAAGCCGGGTTGTTTGACGTACAGCACAGGTAATTGTTTGGGCTAGCAATGCTCCACAATGCACCTCAGTGCCAATAAGAACAAGGAACATGTTTCTTAGTATGAAATTTAAATGTTCAAGTGACAGAAACTGTTTTAATCTCAATAGGTTAAATAGTCAAAGGACGAGAATCTTTCCATTGACCACAAATCATCTTCTCAACTTCAAAACAGATGCCAAATTATTGTTGATAGTGTTACATAATTTTAAACAAATACTCATACATGACCTTAATAGTTTAATTTTTAAAAATTTTAAAGTTTAAAAAAATTTAATTTTAAATGGAGACTGAGAAAGAGTTTGTCGGCGTGGCCTAGTTTTGACAGCATCTGTGGGCGTGCCTCAGCTCACCCATCGGCTGGACGCTGCACTCCAGGCCTTGATGTAATACGCTGCCTACAACTCGGGAGAGAGAGGGGACGAGAGAGAGGGGACGAGAGAGAGAGAGAGAGAGAGAGGACGAGAGAGAGAGAGGGGACGAGAGAGAGGGGACGAGAGAGAGGGGACGAGAGAGAGAGAGAGAGAGAGAGAGAGAGAGAGGGGACGAGAGAGGGGACGAGAGAGAGGGGACGAGAGAGAGAGAGAGAGAGAGAGAGAGAGAGAGAGAGAGAGAGAGAGGGGACGAGAGAGAGGGGACGAGAGAGAGGGGACGAGAGAGAGAGAGAGAGAGAGAGAGAGAGAGAGGGGACGAGAGAGGGGACGAGAGAGAGAGAGAGAGAGGGGACGAGAGAGAGAGAGAGAGGAGAGAGGGGACGAGAGAGAGAGAGAGAGAGAGGGGACGAGAGAGAGAGAGAGAGAGAGGGGACGAGAGAGAGAGAGAGAGAGAGAGGACGAGAGGGAGAGAGAGAGAGAGAGGACGAGAGGGGACGAGAGAGAGAGAGAGAGAGAGGGGACGAGAGAGAGAGAGAGAGAGAGGGGACGAGAGAGAGGGGACGAGAGAGAGAGAGGGGACGAGAGAGAGAGAGGGGACGAGAGAGAGAGAGAGAGAGAGAGAGAGGGGACGAGAGAGAGAGAGAGAGGGGACGAGAGAGGGGACGAGAGAGAGAGAGAGAGAGGGGACGAGAGAGAGAGAGAGAGGAGAGAGGGGACGAGAGAGAGAGAGAGAGAGAGAGGGGACGAGAGAGAGAGAGAGAGAGAGGGGACGAGAGAGAGAGAGAGAGAGAGAGGACGAGAGGGGACGAGAGAGAGAGAGAGAGAGAGGGGACGAGAGAGAGAGAGAGAGAGAGGGGACGAGAGAGAGAGAGAGAGAGAGGGGACGAGAGAGAGAGAGGGGACGAGAGAGAGAGAGGGGACGAGAGAGAGAGAGGGGACGAGAGAGAGAGAGGGGACGAGAGAGAGAGAGGGGACGAGAGAGAGAGAGGGGACGAGAGAGAGAGAGGGGACGAGAGAGAGAGAGGGGACGAGAGAGAGAGAGGGGACGAGAGAGAGAGAGGGGACGAGAGAGAGAGAGGGGACGAGAGAGAGAGAGGGGACGAGAGAGAGAGAGGGGACGAGAGAGAGAGAGGGGACGAGAGAGAGAGGGGTCGAGAGAGAGAGGGGTCGAGAGAGAGAGAGGGGTCGAGAGAGAGAGAGGGGTCGAGATAGAGAGAGGGGACGAGAGAGAGAGAGGGGACGAGAGAGAGAGAGGGGGGACGAGAGAGAGAGAGGGGACGAGAGAGAGAGAGGGGACGAGAGAGAGAGAGGGGACGAGAGAGAGAAAGGGGACGAGAGAGAGAGAGGGGACGAGAGAGAGAGAGGGGACGAGAGAGAGAGAGGGGACGAGAGAGAGAGAGGGGACGAGAGAGAGAGAGGGGACGAGAGAGAGAGAGGGGACGAGAGAGAGAGAGAGAGGGGACGAGAGAGAGAGAGAGAGGGGACGAGAGAGAGAGAGAGAGGGGACGAGAGAGAGAGAGAGAGAGAGAGAGGGGACGAGAGAGAGAGAGAGAGGGGACGAGAGAGAGAGAGAGAGAGGGGACGAGAGAGAGAGAGAGAGAGAGAGAGAGAGGGGACGAGAGAGAGAGAGAGGACACGAGAGAGAGAGAGAGAGGGGACGAGAGAGAGAGAGAGAGAGAGAGGACGAGAGAGAGGAGGGATGGGGAGGGAGGGTCAGGAAAGGGGTCAGGAACTCTGGGGAAGGGGGAGGGGGAGGGAGAGAGGGGCCAGGGGCTCGGAGTGTGGGGCAGCAGTCATGACAATGTCACGCTTCACTTCATACCCAATAATGCCTCGTGTGTGTGTGTGTGGGGGGGGGGGGGGGGAGGGGAAGGTCAGGAACCGAGGGGGAGGAACTTGGGCAGAGTGTTGGAAATGGTCTGGACAGCGAGAGTGAGCTCTGTTCTGTCTGGAGCCTGGCAGTGTGAATGGCTCGAATTACACTTTGCAAAGTAACCGATTACTGATTTGCAGGCAGGCAGGATCAAATTACACATTCCAGAGAAACTGCTGGCTGGGTCTTGTCATCCAAGGGGACCAATCAGAACTTGGGGATTCTATTTTAAATCTAAAATTGATAGATTTTTGTTAACCAAAGATATCGAGGGATATGGAGCAAATGCAGGTATATGGAATGAGGTCACATATCAGCCATGATCCGATTGAATGGTGGAACAGGCTCAAGGGGCTGAATGGCTTGCCCCTGATCCTATGTTGCTGTGGTCTATGCCGGTGTTCGTGCTCCACACGAGCCTCCTCCCATCTTACTTCATCTAACCCCATTAACATATCCTACAATTCCTTTCTCCCTCATGTACTTCAGGAGAATTTAGATAAGCACATCGATGCTATTTGCCTGAACCACTCCCTGTGGTGGCAAGTTCCACATTCTCACCACTCTGTAAAGTTGCTCCTGAATTCCTTGTTGGATTTATTCGGGACTATCTTGTATTTATGGCCCCTCATTTTGAAATCCCCACCCTATTTACATTCTATATTCAAACTTTTGAACAATGTATTTTTCCGCCAAATTAGCAAAATTCCCCATGAAAATATTCTCCGTGCTTTACCTGCTGATATTTTAATATTCTTACAGACGGCAAGGAGAATAAATTCTTCTTTAGTGCAAAACACCTTCTACTAATAAACTTCTGCACTCTGGTATGGTCCAACACCGAAAGGTTGAACAGCTTGAGGAAGGCTTTTACCTTTCATTATTGCGAATAAATCTAGCAGTGTATCGATCGGGAAAAATGAGGCAAGATGCTGCTACATACAAGTTTTTATTGTGCAATACGTCATAAAACATACACTGCCTATACATAGAGAACCAGCTCATTTCTTCAAAGTGCAATGAATCCAGGCCATACTTCTGGCAGCCTCCGATTCCCCCCTCCCCTCCGTGCCCAAAGTCACAGCTCCACCAAATACTTCATTCAGAAAATTATTTCGGTATCTGTCCCCTTGGGGTTAGAGTTAGGGATTTTGATGTAGAAGTGAAGCATTTTTAGAAATTGCAATCCAAGGTTGTACATGGATTGTGTAGGACAAATGGAGATCAGAAAATACTCACTCGACAAGACCACGCTAATGCAATTGCTATTTATTCTAAAATGGTTAGCTTTTAACAGCTCAACTTTCAACAAATATGGAAAAAGTTAGTGATCAATGTGCTATTGGCTCTCCATAACATCCACAAATTGACAAGTTTGGGTTTTATTATGGTTTGTGTGAAAGCAAGATACCAGTATAGGAGACTGAGGAATACACAACTTGCAGTTTTGGAGAGAGACTGCGTTTGAACGGTCAGCTGGTGATCAAGACCCACAGATCACACGCTAAGATCACTTTGCCAGTTCGAACATTATACTTCCACCTGCAACTGAATCAACCCATTCCACAGCCTTTTTCACTCAATTTCATCTTTCCAAATATGCCAGTGAGCAAAGAAAAACCAAGAGAAAAGTAAATTCCTGGAAAAAGCTCCAGGTTTTGACTCCCTTCACTGAAAAGATGTCCGATGGATAAATTTACAGAACAAATGTTTTAAGTGAAAAATATCAAGGAGCAGGCAGCAAAGAAACATTGTGAAGCTGGAAAGCTCGCCAGTGAGATGTTCAAAGAGCCACATGAGGCTCAGCAGATAAGCAGTGATCTATCTGCAGATACTGATACTCCTGGGAGATAGGCAGTGATCTCTCTGCAGATACCGACACTCCTGGGAGATAGGCAGTGATCTCTCTCTGCAGATACCGACACTCCTGGGAGATAGGCAGTGATCTCTCTGCAGATACCGACACTCCTGGGAGATAGGCAGTGATCTATCTGCAGATACCGACACTCCTGGGAGATAGGCAGTGATCTCTCTGCAGATACCGACACTCCTGGGAGATAGGCAGTGATCTCTCTGCAGATACCGACACTCCTGGGAGATAGGCAGTGATCTATCTGCAGATACCGACACTCCTGGGAGATAGGCAGTGATCTATCTGCAGATACCGACACTCCTGGGAGATAGGCAGTGATCTATCTGCAGATACCGACACTCCTGGGAGATAGGCAGTGATCTATCTGCAGATACCGACACTCCTGGGAGATAGGCAGTGATCTATCTGCAGATACCGACACTCCTGGGAGATAGGCAGTGATCTATCTGCAGATACCGACACTCCTGGGAGATAGGCAGTGATCTATCTGCAGATACCAACACTCCTGGGAGATAGGCAGTGATCTATCTGCAGATACCGACACTCCTGGGAGATAGGCAGTGATCTATCTGCAGATACTGATACTCCTGGGAGATAGGCAGTGATCTATCTGCAGATACCGACAC
Source organism: Pristiophorus japonicus (assembly GCF_044704955.1). Classification (NCBI taxonomy): domain Eukaryota; kingdom Metazoa; phylum Chordata; class Chondrichthyes; family Pristiophoridae; genus Pristiophorus; species Pristiophorus japonicus. Next base: position 69,608,350 of record NC_091992.1, on the reverse strand, counting down.
TCCTGGGAGATAGGTAGTGATCACTCTGCAGATACTGATACTCCTGGGGACCATGATCCTACCTTTTGAAGTGAGCCAATGTCAGCTACAAAAAGGAATATTGACCAAAGCCTTTATTTTCAGCCCAAGCCACAAACCCTGAACCCTTGCCACTGATTGCTTCAGCCTCTGGCTCACACTGAGCCACAAAGCTCAAACCCTTGCACTCTTTCACCATGCTGAGCTTCAAGCCTACTCTGTCCATGGCCAACACTACCAATTACTGTAGTGCAGCATTGCCCCGACCTCAGATACCCCTTCCTCCCCCAAAACCCTTATCCATGCTTTGGTCACATTGAATAATTCTCAATGCTCTACTTTCCAGCCTCTCATCCTCCACAAACAACCACTTGTTCAAAACACAGCTAACCATATCCTGTCCCACACTAAGTCCTGCTCACCTATTTACCTCAAACCTCACTGATCTACACTAACCCTCTGTCTCAGTGTATTCAATTTAAATTCCTTGTCCTCAAATCCCTCCAATGCTTCGCCCCACCTGACCACATCACTGCAACTTCCTCCATCCTCCCCACATCCTTCAGTTCTCCGACTCAAGCCTTTCGTATAACCTACCCCCCACCCCTCCCGCACACTAACAGGAGCAGAACCGTTACCGTTGTGCCCACACTCTGGGACTCCCTTCTTAAACCCTCCACCTCTCTCGCCTCCAAAAAGCTGCTGAAAACCCTTTTCGAACAAGCTTTCAGTCACCCCTTCCTAATCGCTCCCTCTGCGGCTCAGCATCCACTTCCAGGGGAAGTTTCCATAGTAACTGTGCTAAATAAATGAAAATTGTTCAGATTCTCACTTTTTTTTTTAAATTGCCAACATTTGAATTGTAATTGAGACATGAGAGGTGATTTTGCTTGTTAAACATCTTTGTTGTACTGGAAAATCTTGGGGTTTGGAAATCTTTTTAAAAAAGTGAGAAAGTTTAAAAACAATTGGAGTTTAATCTAAAATATGGGTTTCCCTGATGGGAATGTTTCACTTGGAGTTAATAATGATGGTGTAGCAAGTGATCCAGCAGTTTTAAGAATTTAAGAACTTATCTAGACATCAGAATCACAGCATGGTGATCGATATCGGGGTTATAAAGCATTTTTTTTTAAAAATGTATTAATACTTGGACCAAGTGGGAGTGTTTGATCTATCTTGAATATTGTACTGGACAGTAAAGTTCCTCCAGGGCTCATGAATGAGATATGAATGGTAATTAATGGGATGTGTAAAATGGAGAGGGGAAGTGATTGAGAGTGCAAGATAGACACAGGAAGATTACAGCACCAAATAGAATTTTCCTAACATTCTAGTGAAAGTCAGGAAAGTGTTAAAGTGACAGCTTTCTCTTGGAGACATATGCCCTTGCTTATGAACCTTTTAAGAAAACTACATTGATAGCCTGGCCACTACCCATCATCATAGGCAGTCCCTCGATGCGAGGATGACTTGCTTCCAAGCCAAAAAAGGATAAGTTCACAGGTGTTCCAATGAAGAACCTAAAGTTCCAGGTCCTGTACTAGATCCTGAAGGTTGGAAGATGCCTGTGCATGGATTTTTTTTTGATTTTTTTATTTTTTTTAAACGTGTGATGACCGTTGCACACCAGCCATCACACGGGCTTGACAGAGCTAGGTCTTGGTCCAGTGGCAAGGGTTAACCAGGACAAACTGGAGACTTGATCTGCTGCACGGACCTAGTGCGCACACATATCGCAGTGTGGGCTGGCCCTTGTTGCCCCTGGACGTCTGGTCCCGAACTCGTGCCTCCCCTGGGCCCCGATCACATCGCTCTACAGTCTCTCGCCGCTCCTTCGCCCCACCTCACTGTCCCTGCTGTATCTGCCCACGCTCCAATCACCGACCTGGACCTTGAGGACGTCACTCTTTGCTGCCTTCGCAGCTCGCACTGCTCCCTGAAGTTGCATGCCTCCACACCGTTCCCAGGCCGCTGCTCACCACTCCTTTTATGGCCCCAAACCGCCGCTGGTGTTCTCCCGCAGGTCGGGGCCTCCACTAATATAAAAATAGGTGATAAATGTTTATTTTTCTATCTTTTAAAACTCTTATGCTGGCCAGCATGCTCACAAACCATCTCCAACCTTCAACGCTTGCAAATTCTCACACACGGATCTTGCACAACCAGTGACAATACCCAATTACATTTGCTGCATTTGCCAAGGTCAGTAGCCAGGAAGGTCCAATCTGCCCGAGCAAGTTTGGTGAAGTTAGTCTCTGGGGTGCTGAGATTATTGCTTCCAGAATCAACGGCACTAACACGACTGTACTGCAATAAACACAATGCTACAATACAAAGCTATATAAAGCTCAGCAAGTAGCAAGGAAAACAAAAAATTAGATACAAGGAAAAGTAAAGAGATCACTAAAGTACTCTGTTCACATGTTGATATTCACCAGCAATCCCCAACCTGCTCATTGCAGGGAGTTGCAAGTTTCCTGAATGTCAGATTAAAATCAAGTTCAATGTGTGTGTATGTGATATCATTTTTGGAAGGAATGGAATGCAAGTGCAGGATATGACTTCTATTATAGGAGCACCATTACAATGGCAAGGTCACAGCTTCATTTTAAAGTATAATCCACACTGACTGAAATCATTTCTTGCACCTGGCTTGCTATAAACCAGGGTTCAACAAGATACACAGTGACTGCCCTGTACACACCGATGTGAAGAACTCCATTTGCCCCAATGGCTGAGGTGACATAGTTCTGACAAATGGACCAAGGAGAAGCAGGATACATGCCCCCAGCTTCAGCACCCGTGATGCAGTCGGACATAGAAATATAGAAACAGACTGCCGACAACTCAACAATGCTCACAACTTCCTCCAGTTACACTACCCTAACTATTTGGGTGGTCATTTTAACGTAGGTGGGAAACCTATGGGATCGGGTAAAACACCAGTCTTACATCCCACCCAATATTGCTGGCCAATGACTTCAATAACAAGTCAAATCGGGCAGAGTGTAAACCAGTGATTCCGTCAGTTTGCTGATGAGCGGGTTTGGTTAAAATTGACCTTGTAATGCTGGTCACAATTTATCTACATGCTCTGTACTTACTATTCTCTGCCTCTCCCTCCTTTTCCAGCGTAAATGTGCATTGGCTGCTGCCATGGCCTCAATAACAAATGTTGTAGTCATATAGCTGTAGGGGGGGGAAATGTAAAAAAACTCAGTCAGGTTCAATAAAAAGTGATTCTAGTTCACATTGTAAAGCTAAACCACATGAACAACTTCCACAAAACTAAATATCTGTTCCTCAATAATCCAGGCACTAACTCCTACCACTCAACTGGGAAGCATATTGGTAGTTGCTCACGCAGGAATGGTAGCACAGTGGTTACGTTATCGGACTAGTGATCTCAATGCCTGGTCTAATGACCCAGAAATACAAATTCAAATCCCACCTTGGCAACTGGGAATTTAAATTCAGTTAATTAAATAAATCTGGAATAAAAAGCGCGCATCCATGAAACTATCGGATTGTCGTAAAAACCCACCTGGTTCACCAATATCCTATCGGGAAGGAAATCTGCCTGGTCTGACCTATATATGACTCACAATGTGGTTGACATGTAACTGCCCTCTGAAATGGCCTAGCAGGCCACTCAGTTGTACAAGACCACTACAAGAAACAATAATCAGAATAAAACCAGCATCAACCTTGGCAGTGGCTTCAGGCACCACTGAGAAAGACCCAGCCCAGACGATCCTGAAAAATCCACCTTACTAACATCTGGGAACTGGTGCGAAAATTGGGAGAACTGTCTCAGATTCAGAGAGTCATAGCTTTCAGCCAATATCCAAGACTCTTCAATCACCATCCCTGGGTGGCGGCACAGTGATATACATGCATACTAAACAGCGGAAGCAGCATAGTATAGATAGAACTGAACAATCCCACAATCAATGGATCAGATCAAAGCTCTGCAGTCCTGCCACATCCAGTTGTGAATGGTGGTGGACAATTAAACTACTAATGGGAGGAGGCGGCTCCATGAATATCACCATCCTCAATGATGGCGGAGCCCAGCATGCAAGTTCAAAAGACAAGGCTGAAGCATTTGCAAGCATCTTCAGCCAGAAGTGCCGAGTGGATGATCCATATCGGCCCCCTCCTGAGGTCCCCATCACAGAAGCCAGTATTCAGCCAATTCAATTCACTCCACGTGATATCAAGAAACGGCTGAGCGCACTGGATACAGCAAAGGCTATGGGCCCAGACAACATTTAGGCTGTTGTGCTGAAGACTTGTGCTCCAGAACTAGCCACATCTCTCGTCAAACTGTTCCAGTACAGCTACAACACTGGCATCTACCAGACAATGTGGGAAAATGCCCAGATATGTCCTACCCACGAAAAGCAGGACAAATCCAATCCGGCCAATTACCGCCCCATCAGTCTACTCTCAATCGTCAGCAAAGCGATGGAAGGTGTTGTCGACAGTGCTATCAAGCAACAGTTACTCACCAATAACCTGGACGACATTCAGGCTTGGGCTGATAAATGGCAAGTAACATTTGTGCAACACAAGTGCCAGGCAATGACTATCTCCAACAAGAGTCTAACCATCTCCCCTTGACATTTAATGGCATTACCATCATCAAATCACCCACCATTGACCAGAAACTTAACTGGACCAGCCACATAAATACTGTGGCAACAAGAGCAGGTCAGAGGCTGGGGATTCTGCGGCGAGTGTCTCACCTCCTGACTCCCCAAAGCCTTTCCACCATCTACAAGGCACAAGTCAGGAGTGTGATAGAATTTTTTCCAGGACAAATCAACCCAATTGATTGACACCCCATCTACCACCTTCAACATTCACCCCCTCCACCACCGGCGCACCATGGCTGCAGTGTGTACCATCTACAAGATGCACTGCAGCAACTCGCCAAGGCTTCTTCGGCAGCACCTCCCAAACCTGCGACCTCTCTCTCTTAGGCAATCCCTCGGAGTCTAGGGTGACTTGCTTCCATACTAATGAGTTTTCAGATGACTCTGAGACCAATGAGGGACCTACAGTCTGTCACAGGTGGGGCAGACGATGGTTGAAGGGACGGGTGGATGGTTGCTTGGGTTGTCATGTACTCTTTCCGCTTGGCTTCCGCGTACTCCCGGTGAAGAGACTAGAGGTGTTTGGCACCTTCCCGGATGCTTCTCCTCCACTTTGAGCGGTCTTGGGCCAAGGATTCCCAGTTGTCAGTGATGTTGCACTTTGAGGTTTTCAGGCTGTCCTTGAAGAGTTTCCTCTGCCCACCTGGGACTCGCTTGCTTGTTTTGGGAGACTAGTACTGGGCATGTGGCCCATTCATCGGAGCTGATCGAGCGTGGTCAATGCTTCGATGATGGCCTGAGCGAGAATACTGATGTTGGTGCGCCTACCCTGCCAATGAATTTGTATGACTTTGCAGAGGCAGCGTTGGTGATACTTCTCCAGTGATTTGAGGTGCCTGCTGTACATGGTCCATGTCTCTGAATCATATAGGAGGGCGGGTATCACTACTGCTCTGTAGACCATGAGCTTGGTGCCGGGTTTGAGGTCCTGGTCTTCAAACATTCTCTTCCTCAGGCGACCGAAGGCTGCACTTGCGCACTGATAGCGGTGTTGGACTTTGTCATCATTGTCTGCCCTTGTTGACAGTAGGCTCCCGAGGTATGGAAAGTGGTCCATGCTGTCCAAGGCCTCGTCATGGATCTTGATAATCAGGGGGCAGTGCTGTATGGTGGGGGCAGGTTGGTAGAGAACCTTTGTCTTACGAATGTTTAATGTAAGTCCCATACTCTCATACGCTTCAATGACGCTTTTGACGACGGTTTGGAGTTCGACCTCCGAGTGTGCGCAGACGCAAGCATCGTCTGTGCAATGTTACTCAATGAAGGAGGATGAGGCGATCTTGGATCTGGACTGGAGACGACGGAGGTTGAACAATTTCCCGTTTGTTCTGTAGATTAGCTCCACTCCAGCGGGAAGCTTAGAGGGCGAGATGGAGCATTGCAGCAAGGAAGATCGAGAAGCGCTTTGGTGAGGTGACACAGCCTTGGTGAGGTGACACAGCCTTGTTTGACCCTGGTCCGCACATGTATTGGGTCTGTGGTGGATCCCTTAGTCAGGATCACTGTTTGCAGGTCATCGTGAAGCAGGCGGAGGATGGTGACAAACTTCTGAGGTCAGCCGAATTTGAGGTCGTCACTCCATAATCCCTCACAGTGTCGAAGGCCTTTGTGAGGTCAAAGGAGGTCATGTACAGAGGTTGATGCTGCTCCCTACATTAGAACACAGGTAGCAGGCGCATGGGAACATGGGAACATGGGAACACCATCACCACAAGTTACACACCATCATGACTTGGAAATAAATCACTGTTACTTCATTGTTGGGTCAAAATCCTGGAAGTCCCTCCCTAACACTGTGAGAGTACCTTCACCACACGGACTGCAGCGACTCCCCATCATCTTCTCAAGGGGCAATTAGGGATGGGCAAAAAATGCTGGCCTTGCCAGCGACACCCACATCGTAAAACGAATTAAAAAAAACAGAAAGAGAGGCTAAAGGATCAAGTGTTAGGGGGTAAATTGTACACAATCTGCTCCAGCCTGCTAGTGATCACTAAGTACTGTCAATATATCTTTCCAAATTGTGTGTCAAAATGCACCTAACATTCGCAGCATTAATACTCAGTAATGTTGCCGACGTTCTACAACTCGAACAAAATGTAGATAATTCAAGTGCTTTCACAGCAGCTTAATTGGATTTTAACATGGACGCGTTCAATCATTTATTGGATTCTTTAATGACTTCACTGGGCACAAGATTAAAATGAAGTATGGTTCCGATAGCTGATTCAAGCTGGAGAGAATGTGTATTTATGGTCTCGTATGCCACTGGCATTAAATATGCATCTGCAGCTTGCTCCTGTGAGACAAAAGTCCTTTAAATCTGCTAATGTCTTAAATGCAAAGCTTTAACCCTATTCAGCATATCCAACTGTCCTCAGGATAATCAGTAACCCGCGATCACACATCTGGAACAGATCATTGGTCGAGCCATTCCATTCAATTCAAACACCCTAGCATCTTTTTAAAGTGATAGGTTTGATTGATTGACAGCGACAGTTGTTTTGAAGGCTGGAGGCAGGTGTGAGGGGGCGGGGCACAATCCTTTGTTGTCCATTAGCCAGTTCTGTAGCTGGTTGCCTGTGTCAGCTTTGTCCACTAATCAGTGTGAAGCTGTCAGGGGTACAAGCTAAGTCAAAGGGCTCCACTCCAACAGCTCACCATGTAAGGAGTGATCATGTTTCAAGGGTCAGTATTACATTTTAAGGGTTAGTGTGACATAAGCAGCTTTGCTGTTTTTTGACATCAAGTAGATTTGTTTTTGCCATTATTGTAAATATCCTGTTTGCACCGATACTGTCCTTTTATAGTGTTAAATAAATTTGTTTGATGGTTTGTAGCCTGGCTTCAAGATGGTGGCATCTGTCATATTCCAGTTAAATGGAAGTGAATGGGTGTCTGTTCAACCCCTGGGTCTCATTATGCTTCTCTGGGTATTGGGCAGACTCAGTCACAAGAGATCGATACAGAAATGGGGTGTGAAGCCAGACACAAAGAAAACCGAGCATAAAACCTATAAAAAGGTCCATAACCAATGCCATGGAGCTATAGACAAAGCAAACAGAGTTGTAGGGTGTATTCACAGGACAATTCACTACAAAACATCCGTGTACAAGGCCTTAGTTACACCTGTTACAATACTGTGCAGTTTGGTCTGCTCAGGCTTTGGAAAGGGTGCAGGAGGGCCAGGTGGTTATTCCCAGTTTAAAGCATCCAAATAGGCTCAACAAGCTGAGTGTTGATACTTTAATGAAGCATACACTTTGGGTGATTTGATCAAGGTTTATGAAATAATAAAATAAAGTTATATTCATGTCAACCATTTATTTCAATGGAATAGGTTAGGGATAACCAGGGTCACGCTTACAAGTTATGTCGGGACAGAACCAGGTTGGATGTTTGGCAGTTCGATTTTTCCCCAGAAAATAGTGGACCTCAAACAGGATGCTGGCCCATCTGGATTTGCTGAATTCCTTTGAGTGAGCTGGACCAGTTTCTGGCCGGTGCAGAGATCACCTTGTACAATAGATAGGCACCTGTAGGCTTTGTCTAGGCCATCATTTTCATAACGTTTGTAAAAACCACAAACATCATAGAAAACAAGAAAAAGAATGAATTGCAATTCAGTATATACAAGGGAGACACAAGGGAGAATGCTCTTGCTATTCCGACTTTCTCACCTGCCAGTACCAAATCAATGCAAAATACTAGTGACCAACACTCAATCCACTCCACAGCACCACGACCACAAGAACCTGATGATCATTTCTGCCGTCGATTACATTGGCTCCTGAACCACCCCCTAGCACCCACAGATTCATGTCAGTGAATAAATTCAACACAACTGCAGCTGCCTATACTGACCACACAAAATGATCCTAGTTTGAGGGACCTCAGTTATCACAGATGCTTTATTTTAGATGAGTAAATGTCAGAGATTTGATTTAAGAATTTCAAGTAACGAAAGGATTTAAAATAATCCCGTGAACAGAAATGTTAAAAGAGAAAGGAGAAGATAAAAGTGCATGATAGTAATAATAGGGGTAATGAGAACCAGAGTGTGACAGGAAGGGACACAGCGTATTTACATAAGACAAAAATTAAAAGCTCGATATTTGAACGCACAAAGCATTCGTAACAAGATAGATGAGTTGACGACACAAGTAGAAATTAATGGGTATGATCTGATTGCCATAACAGAGATATGGTTGCAAGGTGACCAAGGCTGGGAACTGAATATTCAGGGGGTATTTACCATTTCGGAAGGATAAGCAGAAAGGAAAAGGAGGTGGGGTAGCTCTGTTAACAAAGGATGAGATTAGTGCAGTAGTGAGAAATGATACTGGCTCAGAAGGTCAAGATGTAGAATCACTTTGGGTGGAGATAATAAATAAAAAGGGGAAGTCGTCACTGGTGAGAGTGTTCTACAGGCCCCCAAACTGTAGCCACATTGTCGGCCAGAGCAAAAATCAAGAAATAACAGAGACTTGGACGAAAGGTATGGCAATAATCATGAGCAATTTTAATCTTCATATTGATTGAACAAATCAAATTGGCAATGGTAACCTTGAGGAAGAGTTCATAGAGTGTATTCGGGAAGGTTTCTTGTAACAATACGTTGTGGAACCAACCAGGGAGCAGGCTATTTTAGATCTGGTAATGTGTAATGAGTCTGGATTAATTAATGATCTCGTACTAAAGGATCCTCTTGGGAAGAGTGATCATAGCATGGTAGAATTTCAAATTCAGCTGGAGGGAGAGAAAGCTAGGTCTCAAACTAAAGTTCTGAATTTAAATAAAGGTAATTACAAAAGTAAGACGACAGAGCTGGTTAAGATGAACTGGGAAAATATATTAAAAGGTAAGACTGCAGAAAAGCAGTGGCAAACATTTAGAGATATTTCATAACTCTCAGCATCTTTCTATCTCACTGGAATATATCTTTGCTAAGAGAAGAATGAACCATCCGTGGCTAACTAAAGAAGTAAAGGATGGTCTCAAATTGAAAACAAAGGCATACAATGTTGCGAAGAACAGTGGAAGACCAGAGGATTGGGAAATTTTTATAAGCCGGCAAGGTACGACTAAAAAAAGAGAAAAGATAGCTCGAGAGAGTAAACTAGCAAGAAATATAAAAACAAGACAGCAAAAGCTTCTACAGGTATATAAAAGGAAGCAAGTAAACTAAAGTAAACGCTGGTCCCTTAGAGGATGAGTCTGGGGAATTAATATTGGGAAGTAGAAATGGCAGAGACTTTAAACAAATATTTTGTACCAGTGTTCACAGCACAAGACACAAAGCATCCCAATAATTGATAATCAAAGGGCTATTGGGGGGGGGGGGGGGGGGGGGGGGGGGATTTAAACCAATCGTTACAGAAAAAATACTAGGCAAACTAATAGGACTAAAGGTTAACAAGTCCCCTGGACCTGATGGCCTGCATCTTCGGGTCTTACAAATGACGGCTGCAGATATAACGGATGCATTGGTTGTAATCTACTAAAATTCTCTGGATTCCGGAGGTGCCAGCAAACTGGAAAACTGCAAATGTAACACCCCTATTTAGGAAAGGAGGGAGATAGAAAGCAGGAAACTATAGACCAGTTAACCTAACATCTGTGATTGGGAAAATGCTGGAGTCTATCATTAAGGAAGTAGTAGCAGGACATTTAGAAAATCATAATGCATGTTAAGCAGAGTCAGCATGGTTTTATGAAAGGGAAATCACGTTTGACAAATTTGCTGGTGTGCTTTGAGGATGTAACGAGCAGGGTGGATAAAGGGAAAACAGTAGGTGTGTGTATTTGGCTTTCCAGAAAACATTCGATAAGGTGCCACATAAAAGGTTACTGCACAAGATAAGAGCTCATGTGGTTGGGGGTAATATATTAGCGTGGAAAGAGGATTGGCTAACTAACATTTTCCGGTTGGCAAACTGTAACGAGTGGAGTGCCGCAGGGATCGGTGCTGGGGCCTCAACTATTTACAATCTATATTAATGACTTGGATGAAGGGACCGAGTGTAATGTAGCCAAATTTGTTGTTGATACAAAGATAGGTAGGAAAGCAAGTTGTGAGGAAGACGCAAAGAATCTACAAAGAGAGATATAATTAGGCTCAGTGAGTGGGCAAAAATTTGGCAGATGGACTATAATGTGGGACAATGTGAGGTTATCCACTTTGGTAGGAAAAATAAAAGCGCAAATTATTTAAATGGGAAGAGATTACAAAATGCGGTGTTAGAGGGATCTGTGGGTCCTTGTACATGAGACACAAAAAGTTAGCATACAGGTACGCAAGTAATTAGGAAGGCAAATGGAATGTTGGTCTGTATTGCAAGGGGGATGGAGTATAAAAGTAGGGAAGTTTTGCTACCACTGTACAGGGCGTTGGTAAGATTACACCTGGAGTACTGCGTACAGTTTTGGTCTCCTTATATACTTGCATTGGAGGCAGTTTAGAGAAGGTTCACAAGGAAGATTCCCAAGATGAAAAGGTTGGCATATCAAGAAAGGTTGAGCAGGTTGGGCCTATTCCCATTGTAAAACAGATACACGGCTTTTGAGTACTGTTGAGGGGGATGACTCATCAGGGGGGAGCAGCAACAGCCAAGTTCATGGCACCGTGGGTGGCTCTGCTGCACAGGAGGGCAGGAAAAAGAGTGGGAGAGCGATAGTGATAGGGGATTCAATTGTAAGGGGAATAGATAGGCGTTTCTGCGGCCGCAACCGACACTCCAGGATGGTATGTTGCCTCCCTGGTGCAAGGGTCAAAGATGTCGGAGTGGGTGCAGGACATTCTGAAAAGGGAGGGTGAACAGCCAGTTGTCGTAGTGCATATAGGTACTAATGACGTAGGTAAAAAAAAGGATGAGGTCCTACAAGGCAAATTTAGGGAGCTGGGAGCTAAATTAAAAAGTAGGACCTCAAAAGTAGTAATTGCTACCAGTGCCATGTGCTAGTCAGAGTAGGAATCGCATGATAGCTCAGATGAATACGTGGCTTGTGGAGTGGTGCAGAAGGGAGCGATTTAAATTCCTGGGACATTGGAACTGGTTCTGGGGGCGGTGGGACCAGTACAACCGGACAGTCTCCACCTGGGCAGGACCGGAACCAATATCCTAGGGGGAGTATTTGCTAGTGCTGTTGGGGAGGAGTTAAACTAATACGGCAGGGGGATGGGAACCTATGCAGGGAGACAGAGGGAAATAAAAAGGAGGCAGAAGCAAAATATAGAAAGGAGAATAGTAAAAGTGGAGGGCAGAGAAACCCAAGGCAAAAAACAAAAAGGGCCACATTACAGCAAAATTTTAAAGGGGCAAAGTGTGAAAAAAAACAAGCCTGAAAGCTCTGTGCCTCAATGCGAGGAGTATTCGGTATAAGTTGGATGAATTAACTGTGCAGATAGCAGTTAACGGATACGATGTGATTGGCATCACCGAGACATGGCTCCAGGGTGACCAAGGCTGGGAACTCAAAATCCAAGGGTATTCAACATTTAGGAAGGAGAGACAGAAAGGAAAAGGAGGCGAGGTGGCGCTGCTGGTTAAAGATGAAATCAATGCAATTGTAAGGAAGGACATTAGCCTGGATGATGTGGAGTCGGTATGGGTGGAGCTGCGGAATACCAAAGGGCTGAAAACACTAGTGGTATTGTGTATAGACCACCAAATAGTAGTAGTGAGGTTGGGGACAGCATCAAGCAAGAAATAAGGGATGTGTGCAATAAAGGTACAGCAGTAATCATGGGCGACTTTAATCTACACATTGATTGGGCTAACCTAACTGGTAGCAATGTGGTGGAGGAGGATTTCCTGGAGTGTATTAGGGATGGTTTTCTAGACCAATATGTCGAGGAACCAACCAGGGAGCTGGCCATCCTAGACTGGGTATTGTGTAATGAGAAGGGACTAATTAGCAATCTTGTTGTGCGAGGCCCCTTGAGGAAAAGTGACCATAATATGGTAGAATTCCTTATTAAGATGGAGTGTGACAAAGTTAATTCGGAAACTAGGGTCCTGAACTTAAGGAAAGGTAACATCGACGGTATAAGGCGTGAATTGGCGAGAATAGACTAAAAGGGTTGACAGTGGATAAGCAAAGGCAAACATTTAAAGATCACATGGATGAACTTCAGCAAATGTACATCCCTGTCTGGCGTAAAAATAAAACTGGGAAGGTGGCTCAACCATGGCTAACAAAGCAAATTAAGGATAGTGTTAAAGCCAAGGAAGAAGCATATAAATTGGCTAGAAAAAGCAACAAACCTGAGGACTGGGAGAAATTTAGAATTCACCAGAGGAGGACTAAGGGTTTAATTAAGAGGGGGAAAATAGAATATGAGCGGAAGCTTGCAGGGAATATAAAAACTGACTGCAAAAGCTTCTATAAATAATGTGAAGAGAAAAAGATTAAAGACAAACGTAGGTCCCTTGCAGTCGGATTCAGGTGAATTTATAATGGGGAACAAAGAAATGGCAGACCAAGTGAACCAATACTTTGGTTCTGTCTTCACGAAGGAAGATACAAATAACTTTCCGAATGTACTAAGGGACAGTGGGTCTAGTGAGAAGGAGGAACTGAAGGATATCCTTATTAGGCGGGAAATTGTGTTAGGGAAATTGATGGGATTGAAGGCCGATAAATCCCCGGGGCCTGATAGTCTGCATCCCAGAGTGCTCAAGAAAGTGGCCCTAGAAATAGTGGATGCATTGGTGATCATTTTCCAACAGTCTATCGACTCTGGATCAATTCCCATGGACTGGAGAGTAGCTAATGTACCACCACTTTTTTAAAAAAGGGAGAGAGAAAACGGGTAATTATAGACCGGTTAGCTTGACATCAGTGGTGGGGAAGGTGTTGGAATCGATCATGAAGGACGAAATAGCAGCACATTTGGAAAGCGGTGACAGGATCGGATCAAGTCAGCATGGATTTATGAAAGGGCAATCATGCTTGACGAATCTTCTGGAAATTTTTGAGGATGTAACTAGCAGAGTGGACAAGGGGGAACCAGTGGATGTGGTGTATTTGGACTTTCAAAAGGCTTTTGACAAGGTACTGCACAAGAGATTGTTGTGCAAAGTCAAAGCACATGGTATTAGGGGTAATATACTGACTTGGATAGGGAACTGGTTGGCAGACAGGAAGCAGAGAGTCAGGATAAACGGATCCTTTTCAGAATGGCAGGCAGCGACTAGTGGAGTACCGCAGAGCTCAGCGCTGGGACCCCAGCTCTTTATAATATACATTAACGATTTGGATGAAGGAATTGAGTGTAATATCTCCAAATTTGTGGATGACACCAAGTTGGGTGGCGGTGTGAGCTGTGAGGAGGACGCCAAGAGGCTGCACGGTGACTTGGACAGGTTAGGTGAGTGGGCAAATGCATGGCAGATGCAGTATAATGTGGATAAATGTGAGGTTATCCATTTTTGGGGGCAAAAACACAAAGGCAGAATATTATCTGAATGGCGGCAGACAAGAAAAAGGGGAGGTGCAACGAGACCTGGGTGTCATGGTTCATCAGTCACAAAGTGGGCACGCAGGTACAGCAGGCGGTGAAGGCGGCAAATGGTATGTTGGCCTTCATAGCTAGGAGATTTGAATATAGAAGCAGGGAGGTCTTACTGCAGTTGTACAAGGCCTCACCTGGAATAGTGTGTTCAGTTTTGGTCTCCTAGTCTGAGGAAGGACATTCTTGCTATTGAGGGAGTGCAGCGAAGGTTCACCAGACTGATTCCAGGGATGGCTGGGCTGTCATATGAGGAGAGACTGGATGAACTGGGCCTTTATTCATTGGAGTTTAGAAGGATAAGAGGGGATCCCATAGAAACATAAGATTCTGACGGGACTGGACAGGTTAGATGCGGGAAGAATGTTCCCGATGTTGGGGAAGACCAGAACCAGGGGACATAGTCTTAGGATAAGGGGTAGGCCATTTAGGACTGAGATGAGGAGAAATTTCTTCATTCAGAGTTGTTAACCTGTGGAATTCCCTACCGCAGAGAGTTGTTGATGCCAGTTCACTGGATATATTCAAGAGGGAGTTAGATATGGCTCTTACGGTGAAGGGGATCAAAGGGTATGGAGAGAAAGCAGGAAAGGGGCACTGAGGGAATGATCAGCCATGATCTTATTGAATGGCAGTGCAGGCTCGAAGGGCCTACTCCTGCACCTATTTTTCTATGTTTCTCGAAGAATGAGAGTTGATCTTATTGAAACGTATAAGATTCTAAGGGTAGATGCAGAGAGGATGTTTCCCCTTGTCGGGGAATCTAGAACTAGGGGGCATAGTTTCAGAATAAGGGGTCGCCCATTTAAAATGGAAATGAGGAGGAATTTCTTCTCTGAGGGTCGTGAATCTTTGGAATTCTCTACCTCAGCTGTGGAGGCTGGGTCAGTGAACGTATTTAAGGTGGAGAGACAGATTTTTGAATGATAAGGGAGTCAAGGGTCAATATACATAGATGACCTGGAAGAGGGGACAGAGTGTACTGTAACAAAATTTGCAGATGACACAAAGATTAGTGGGAAAGCGGGTTGTGTAGAGGACACAGAGAGGCTGCAAAGAGATTTAGATAGGTTAAGCGAATTGGCAGATGGAATACAATGTCAGAAAATGTGAGGTCATCCACCTTGGAAAAAAACACAGTAAAAGGGAATATTATTTGAAAGGGGAGAAATTACAACATGCTGCGGTGCAGAGGGACCTCGGGGTCCTTGTGCATGAATCCCAAAAAGTTAGTTTGCTGGTGCAGCAGGTAATCAGGAAAGCGAATGGAATGTTGACCTTCATTGCGAGAGGGATGGAGTACAAAAGCACGGAGGTCCTGCTGCAACTGTGCAGGGTATTGGTGAGGCCGCACCTGGAGTACTGCGTGCAGTTTTGGTCACCTTACTTAAGGAAGGATATACTAGCTTTGGAGGGGGTACAGAGACGATTCACTAGGCTGATTCCGGAGATGAGGGGTTTACCTTATGATGATAGATTGAGTAGACTGGGTCTTTACTCATTGGAGGTCAGAAGGATGAGGGTGATCTTATAGAAACATTTAAAATAATGAAAGGGATAGACAAGATAGAGGCAGAGAGGTTGTTTCCACTGGTCGGGGAGACTAGAACTAGGGGGCACAGCCTCAAAATAAGGAGGAGCCAATTTAAAACCGAGTTGAGAAAGAATTTCTTCTCCCAGAGGGTTGTGAATCTGTGGAATTCTCTGCCCAAGGAAGCAGTTGAGGCTGGCTCATTGAATGTTTTCAAGTCAAAGATAGATAGATTTTTAACCAATAAGGGAATTAAGGGTTATGGGGAGCAGGCGGGTAAGTGGAGCTGAGTCCACGGCCAGATCAATCATAATCTTATTGAATGGCAGAGTAGGCTCAAGAGGCCAAATGGCCAATTCCTGCTCCTATTTCTTATGTTCTTATGTAATGACAGGATTATACTCTAAGTGGATAAGCTATTTGAGCCACAGAGGTTAAAGACCAGGACACATGAAGATGTTGCAAAAAGCACAGAGTTAGGTTAGAAGTTAGGTGCTAATTAGGATGAATGGCCTAGATAGAGTGGATAGGAAGGACCTATTTGTCTTAGCAGAGGGGTCAATAAGCAGGGGGCCTAGACGTAAACTAATTGGTAAAAGGATTAGAGGGACGATGAGGCAAGAATCTTTTCACCTAGACTGTGGTGGGAGTCCGAAACTCACTGCCTGAAAGAGTGGTTGAGGCAGAAACCCTCACCATATTTAAAAGGTACTTGGATATGAGACTAGGGTCCTGAACTTGGGGAAAGGTAACTTCGCTGGTATGAGATGTGAATTGGCTAGAATAGACTGGCGAGTGAGACTTAAAGAGTTGATGGTGGATAGGCAATGGCAAACATTTAAAGATCACATGGGTGAACTTCAACAATTGTACATCCTTGTCTGGAGTAAAAATAAAACGGGGAAAGTGGCTCAACCGTGGCTAACAAGGGAAATTAAGGATAGTGTTAAATCCAAGGAAGAGGCATATAAATTGGCCAGAAAAAGCAGCAAACCTGAGGACTGGGAGAATTTTGTAATACAGCAGAGGAGGACAAAGGGTTTAATTAGGAGGGGGAAAATAGAGTATGAGAGGAAGCTTGCTGGGAACATAAAAATTGACTGCAAAAGCTTCTACAAATATGTGAAGAGAAAAAGATTAGTGAAGACAAACGTAGGTCCCTTGCAGTCGGATTCAGGTGAATTTATAATGGAGAACAAAGAAATGTCGGACCAGTTAAATAAATACTTTGGTTCTGTTTTCATGAAGGAAGACACAAATAACCTTCTGGAAATACTAGAGGACCGAGGGTATGGTGAGAAGGAGGAACTGAAGGATATCCTTATTAGGCGGGAAATTGTGTTAGGGAAATTGATGGGATTGAAGGCCAATAAATCCCCGGGGCCTGATAGTCTGCATCCCAGAGTGCTCAAGAAAGTGGCCCTAGAAATAGTGGATGCATTGGTGATCATTTTCCAACAGTCTATCGACTCTGGATCAGTTCCCATGGACTGGAGGGTAGCTAATGTACCACCACTTTTTTTTAAAAAAAAGGGAGAGAGAAAACAGGTAATTATAGACCGGTTATCTTGACATCGGTGGTGGGGAAGGTGTTGGAATCGATCATGAAGGACGAAATAGCAGCACATTTGGAAAGCGGTGACAGGATCGGATCAAGTTAGCATGGATTTATGAAAGGAAAATCATGCTCGACAAATCTTCTGGAATTTTTTGAGGATGTAACTAGTAGAGTGGACAAGAGATAACCAGTTGTTGTGGTGTATTTGGACTTTCAAAAGGCTTTCGACAAGGTTCCACACAAGAGATTGGTGTGCAAAATTAAAGCACATGGTATTGGGTGTAATATTCTGACATGGATAGAGAACTGGTTGGCAGACAGGAAACAGAGTCAGGATAAACGGGTCCTTTTCAGAATGGCAGGCAGTGACTAGTGGAGTACCGCAGGGCTCAGTGCTGGGACCCCAGCTCTTTACAATATACATTAATGATTTAGATGAAGGAATTGAGTGTAGTATCTCCAAATTTGTGGATGACACTAAGTTGGGTGGCGGTGAGAGTTGTGAGGAGGACGCTAAAGGGCTGCAGGGTGACTTGGACAGGTTAGGTGAGTAGACAAATGCATGGTAACTGCAGTATAATGTGGATAAATGTGAGGTTATCCACTTTGGGGGCAAAAACACAAAGGCAGAATATTATCTGAATGGCGGCAGATTAGGAAAGGGGAATGTGCAACGAGACCTGGGTGTCATGGTTCATCAGTCATTGAAAGTTGGCATGCAGGTACAGCAGGCAGTGATGAAGGCAAATTATATGTTGGCCTTCATAGCTAGGAGATTTGAGTATAGGAGCAGGGAGGTCTTGCTGCAGTTGTACAGGGCCTTGGTGAGGCCTCGGTGAGGCCTCACCTGGAATAGTGTGTTCAGTTTTGGTCTCCTAACCTGAGAAAGGACGTTCTTGCTATTGAGGGAGTGCAGTGAAGATTCACCAGACTGATTCCAGGGATGGCGGGACTGACATATGAGGAGAGACTGGATCAACTGGGTCTTTGTTCACTGGAGTTTAGAAGGATGAGAGGGGATCTCATAGAAACGTATAAGATTCTGACAAGACTGGACAGGTTAGATGCGGGAAGAATGTTCCCGATGATGGAGAAGTCCAGAACCAGGGGACAGTCTTAGGATAAGGGGTAGGCCATTTAGGACTGAGATGAGGAGAAACTTCTTCACTCAGAGTTGTTAACCTGTGGAATTCCCTGCCGCAGAGTGTTGTTGATGCCAGTTCATTAGATATATTCAAGAGGGAGTTAGATATGGCCCCTGCGGCTAAAGGGACCAAGGAGTAGAGAGAAAGCAGGAAAGGGGTACTGAGGGAATGATCAGCCATGACCTTATTGAATGGTGGTGCAGGCTCGAAGGGCCGAATGGCCTACTCCTGCACCTAGTTTCTATGTTTCTATGTAAAGAGCATTGATTTACAAAGCTACAGACCAAGAGCTGGAAGGTGGGATTAGGCTGGATAACTCTTTCGACCGGCATGGACACGATGGGCCAAATGGCCTCCTTCTATGTCGTAATTTTCCATGATTCTATGATACAACTGTTGCAGAAAGTCGACCCCCCCATGGGAAAAGTGCAGCGAGTGTCACAAGACAGCAGGATACAATCCGGAGAGTGGCTAACATATCTACATATAGAAGGCAGGTGGGATACTGGGTGTTTTATCACCTGGTCTCCGTGGCCTCCTGGAGTTTCATCACCTTTGGGAGGGTCAGAGAGGAATTTCCCGGAGCTTTTCCCTAAATTGGCCCATGGTTATTTCTGATGCTCTCAGGAGATTGTGGCTGGGTGAGTGGGGAAAATGGGAGTAATGGCGTGCAGGCATTGCACTGTCAGGATAGAACGGGATTGGTGGAGCAGGTAGTCATTATACGTCTTGCTTTATCATATGTCACTGGTTAGACCCTCCCAAAGATTGAAAGGCTGCATTAGAGGGAGCAGCGCAGTCCCGGCCTGCAATACCATCAGCAGGCCGGGGCCATCAGAGGGAGCAGCGTGTGGTGGCATACCACTGCAGGAGGGCGACAGTTGCTAAGTCAGGTCGCTGAGTGAAGTGCGGGCAGGCACAGCAGGAGGGACGAAGAGCAAGAGATCGTAGAGGGAAGTGACCAGGGCCCAGGAGAAGCGCGAGTCTGGGGCCCAGAAGAGGTGAGGGCCCAGGGGCAGCACGAGCCAGCCCATACTGCTATATATGTGTGTGCTCAGTCCGTGCAGCAGAGCTGGTCTCCAGTCGTCTTGGTTAATACTTGCCACTGGATAAGACCTGGCTCTGTAAAGCTCGTGTGATGGCTGGTGTGCAACAGCCACCACACGTTAAATAAATCCATACACAGGCATCTTCCACCCTCCAAGATGTAGTTTGGGATCAGGAATATTAGGTCCTTCATTGAAACACCTGTGAACTCTTTCCTTTTTAGCGTGGAAGCAAGTCATCCTCGTTTCGAGGGACTGATGATGATGATGATGATGATGATGGTTAGACACATCAGGTTTACTGGATAATGCAATGCAAGGGAGAGAATCTCTCAAACTCCTGGGAGAGAAAAACTGGGAAATCCTGCCCTGAAAATAACCAGTGACTGGACATACAAAATAACAAGGGAAAGGCTGAGAAAGTTGGACGTGTTCCCATTAGATCAGAAAATATTTTGTGGTGACCCAAATGAAGTTTTCAAATTGAGAAGATTACTAACACAAGGACAAACTGCTGACATAATAATCAAATATAATGGCCGCAATAACAGACAAAATCAGAAAGACTGCAAAGTCTGGGGAGGGGGAAGCAGAAATGGTAGTACAGTAAGCTACGAGAGAAAGCCTCGAGAGAAAGAAATGCAAGCCTGAGAGAGAAAATGAGCACATGATCAGAAAGACATGTTAAGACCAACCAAAAGAGGGCAGCCTTTCCTAAATAGCAACCATCCATCACTAATGACCATTTGCAAAGGATGCTGGATCCATGCCCTTTTCTAAAGATGGGAAACAAACTTCAGGCATCAGACGGTGGTTCTTTCCCCAGAGAACAGTGGGCCTCTGGGACAGGCTGCCATCTCGTGCGCTGGATGCTGATTGGTTGAATTCCTTGAAGCGCGAACTGGAGCTGTTTCTGGCAGGGGCAGAGATCACCTCTTACAGAAGGTAGGTCGTTCAGAGAATTCAGGGCTAGAGTGATCTCCTGGGCTAGTTTTGATCGACTAGATAAGTCGGAGAAGAATTTCCCAGATTTTTTCCCCCCCAAATTGGCCAATTTATTTTCTTATTTTGCACCTCTCCCGGGAGATTACATGGTTTCAGGTGGGGTGCAGAGTGTGTATATTGAGACACAAACGTTCGCAATTGTGTGGGACAGACTGGATGGACCAGAGGGTCTTTATCTGTCAGTCATTGGTTGATTTAAAAGCTTTCGGATAGTTTCAGCTAAAGGGTGTGCAGAAGTTTCAATCCTAAACTTGACACGATAATCAAAAGGCACAGAGACAGCACGTGGCAGAGTAATTGTTGAGTGCAACAATCCAAGATTGGCCACAAGGGCAAACAGGAGCAAGCAACCACTTTTACAGCACCTTTAACATAAAAAACAGTCAAAGACACTTCACAGATACACAGAGACAAGAAGGGGGGAATTATGAGGGTTGACCAAAGGCTTGGCTGAAGGGATGTGTTTTGAGTAGGTTTTTAAAGGAGAGCTTGAGCTGCTGCAGGGTTCAGGTAAGGAACACTAAAGAAATAGGACCCAACTCTCATCAATGGCGTGACTGGGGAGGCATGGGGTAGAAAAGAGATGACAAGCTGGAAGGAAGGTTACAGAGATGGGGTGGGAGCAGGCCAGAAGGTGCAGGCAAGGATTTAAATTTAATGCATTACCTGTATTGCAAGTCACTGAGGAAAGGAGGAGATAGGTGAGCATCTGGTGTGCCCGAGACGGGGGTAGAGGGGCAAGGGACCACGTGGATTTCGTCACAGGGGCTGAAGACAATGACTTCAGTCTTCCCAATGCTAAGCTGGAAGAAGTTGCAATTCGTCCAACACTCAAAGGCAGTCAAGGGAGATGATGGAGGTAGAACTGGGTGTCATCAGCATGCATATGAAAGTTGGCCCCATGCCTGCAGAGGATATTGTTGTGTATCTGTAAAGCATGCACTCCCATGTTCCGCCACCAGGGAGCGCATCCCCTGAAGTCCCAAGGGTTCCCAGCATCCCTTGGGAGCACTGTATATAAGCCGGCCCCCAAGGTCTGTTCCTCACTCTGGAGTGTCTTAATAAAGACTGAGGTCACTGCTACTTCAACCTCATCTGTGTTTGGAACACAATAACTGGCGACGAGAATACAAATCCAACGCAAAGATGCAGCAAACTGTGGGCATCCTGGAGAAGTTCTCGGAGGGTGAGGACTGGGAAGCCTATGTCGAATGGCTAGACCAGTACTTTGTAGCCAACGAGCTGGACAGAGAAGGAAGCGCTGCAAAAAGGAGAGCGGTCCTCCTCACGGTCTGCAGGCCACCGACCTACAGCCTCATGAAGAATCTTCTGGCTCCGGTGAAACCCACAGATAAGTCGTACGAGGAGCTGTGTACACTGGTTCGTGAGCATCTTAACCAGAGGGAGAGCGTGCTGATGGCGAGGTATGGGTTCTACACGTGCCAGCGATCTGAAGGTCAGGAAGTGGCGAGCTACGTCGACTTGCAGGTCAATGAGTTTGATGGCTACCTGGAGCAGATGCTTAGAGACTTTTTTGTACTGGGCATTGGCCACGAGACCATCCTACGAAAACTTTTGACTGTAGAGACACCGACCCTCAGTAAGGCCATTGCGATAGCACAGGCGTTTATGTCCACCAGTGATAACACCAAACAAATCTCTCAGCACACAAGTGCTAGCAATGTTCATAAAATACTGTATTTGCGAGCTGAAATGTACAGGGCAGAAACCATAAGTCTACAACTGCCAGCAGGCCTCAGGTGACCCAGATGACTCCCCAACAAAGGATGAATGCAAGACAATTCACACCTTGTTGGTGTTGTGGAGGCTTCCATTCAGCCTATTCATGCCGCTTTAAAGGGTATGTTTGCAAGAGCTGTGGTACAATGGGGGACCTCCAACAAGCTTGCAAACAAGCTGCAAGCTCTGCAAAACCTGCTAACCACCACGTGGCAGAGGAAGACCGGTCCATGGTGGATCAAAGCAATTTCGAGCCTCAGAGAGGAGGCAGATGCTGAAGTACACGGGCTGCACACATTTTTGATGAAATGTCCACATAACGCTAAACATAAAATTGAGTGGCTTACCCGTAGCCATGGAACTGGACACTGGCGCTAGCCAATCTATCACGAGTAAAAAGATGTTTGAGAGACTGTGGTACAACAAGGCATTCAGACCAGCCCTGAGCCCCATCCACACGAAACTGAGAACGTACACCAAAGAGCTAATTACTGTCCTGGGCAGTGCCATGGTCAAGGTCATCTACGAGGGCACGGTGCACGAACTGCCACTCTGGATTATCTCGGGCGATGGCCCCACACTGCTTGGAAGAAGCTGGCTGGGCAAGATCCGCTGGAACTGGGATGACATCCGAGCACTATCACATGTCGATGAGGCCTCATGTACCCAGGTTCTTAAATTTCCTTCCTTTTTTGAGCCAGGCATTGGAAACTTTTCCGGGGCGAAAGTGAGGATCCGAGAGGCACGACCCATTCACCACAAGGCGCGAGCGGTACCTCATGATGAGGGAGAGTGTGGAAATCGAGCTGGACAGGCTGCAACGTGAGGGTATCATCTTCCAGTGGAATTCAGCGAGTGGGCCAGCCCAATTGTTCCAGTACTCAAAAGTGATGGCACGGTCAAGATTTGCGGCAATTATAAAGTAACTATTAATCGTTTCTCGCTGCAGGACCAATACCCGCTACCTAAGGCAGATGACCTATTTGCGACGCTGGTAGGAGGCAAGATGTTCAACCAAGCTCGACCTGACTTTGGCCTACATGACGCAGGAGCTGGAGGAGTCTTCGAAGGGCCTCACCTGCATCAACATGCACAAGGGACTGTTCATCTACAACAGATGCCCGTTTGGAATTCGGTCAGCTGCAGCGATCTTCCAGAGAAACATGGAGAGCCTACTCAAGTCGGTACCACACACTGTGGTCTTTCAGACGACATATTGGTCACAGGTCGGGACACCGCCGAGCACCTACAAAACCTGGAGGAGGTCCTCCAACGACTGGATCGCGTAGGGCTGCGGCTGAAGAGGTCGAAATGCGTCTTCATGGCAACAGAAGTGGAGTTTTTGAGGAGAAAGATTGTAGCGGGTGGCATTCGGCCCACAGACGCCAAGACAGAGGCTATCAGGAACGCGCCCAGGCCACAGAACGTCACGGAGCTGCGGTCGTTCCTGGGCCGCAATTATTTTGGTAACTTCCTACCGGGGTTAAGCACCCTCTTAGAGCCCCGACATGTGTTATTGCACAAAGGTGAGAACTGGGTATGGGGAAAAAAAACCAAGTAATTGCTTTTGAGAAAGCCAGAAACAATTTATGCTCCAACAAGCTGCTTGTATTGTATAACCCGTGTAAAAGACTTGTGCTAGCATGTGACGTGTCGTCGTACAGAGTCGGGTGTGTATAACAAGCTAACGTTACAGGGAAGTTGCAATCTGTCGCCTATGCTTGCAGGAGCTTGTCTAAGGCTGAGAGGGCCTACAGCATGATTAAGAGGCATTAGCATGTGTGTTCGGGGTAAAGAAAATACATCAGTATCTGTTTGGCCTCAAATTTGAGCTGGAAACCGATCACAAGCCCCTCACACATCCCTGTTCACTGAAAACAAGGGGATAAATACGAATGCCTCAGCCCGCATACAAAGGTGGGCACTCGCGCTATCAGCGTATAACTATACCATCCGCCACAGGCCAGGCACAGAGAACTGTGCAGATGCTCTCAGTCGGCTACCATTGCCCACCACAGGGGCGGAAATGGCGCAGCCTGCAAACTTGTTGATGGTTGTGGAAGCGTTTGAAAATGATAAATCACCTGTCACAGCCCGCCAGATTAGGACTTGGACCAGCCAAGATCCTCTGCTGTCCCTAGTAAAAAAAACTGTACTGCATGGGAGCTGGGCCAACATCCCCGTTGAAATGCAAGAGCTAATCAAGCCGTTCCAGCGGCGAAAGGACGAGCTGTCTATTCAGGCAGACTGCCTGTTGTGGGGTAACCGCGTAGTGCTACCAAAAAAGGGCAGGGAGACGTTCATCTCGGATCTCCACAGCACACACCCGGGTATAGTAATGATGAAAGCGATAGCCAGATCCCACATGTGGTGGCCCAGTATCGACTCTGACTAAAGAGTCCTGTGTACGGCAATGCAGCCTATGTGCTCAGTTAAGCAACGCGCCCAGAGAGGCACCACTAAGTTTGTGGTCCTGGCCCTCCAGACTATGATCGAGGATCCATGTGAACTATGTGGGCCCGTTTTTCGGTAAAATGTTCCTGGTGGTGGTGGATGCTTTTTCAAAATGGATTGAATGTGAAATAATGTCGAAGCACCGCCACCGCCACCATTGAAAACCTGAGGGCCATGTTTGCCACCCATGGCCTGCCTGACATACTGGTCAGTGACAACGGGCCATGTTTCACCAGTGCCAAACTTAAAGAATTCATGACCTGCAATGGGATCAAACATGACACCTCGGCCCCGTTTAAGCCAGCCTCCAATGGGCAGGCAGTACAAACCATCAAACAGAGCCTTAAACGAGTCACAGAAGGCTCACTCCAAACCCGCCTGTCCAGAGTACTGCTCAGCTACCGCACGAGACCCCACTCACTCACAGGGGTGCCCCCAGCTGAGCTACTCATGTAAAGGACACTTAAAACCAGACTCTTGCTGGTTCACCCCAACCTGCATGATCAGGTAAAGAGCAGGTGGCAGCAACAAAATATAAACGATGGTCGCACCACTGAGTCACAGGAAATTGATCTGAATGACCCTGTGTATGTGCTAAACTATGGACATGGTTGCAAGTGGATCGCAGGCATGGTGATAGCTAAAGAAGGGAGTAGGGTGTTTGTAGTCAAACTAGACAATGGACAAATTTGCAGAAAGCACCTGGACCAAATGAGGCTGCAGTTCTCACACTGCCCTGAACAACCCACAGCAGACACCATCTTTTTCGAACCCACAACACACACCCAAAGGATCGACACCACCCCGGACCAGGAAATCAAACCCATCACGCCCAACAGCCCAGCAAGGCCAGGCTCAACTAGCAGCCCTGCGAGGGCACAGCCAATACACCAGAACAGACATTTGTACCGAGGCCGGCCCCCAAAGTATGTTCCTAACTCTGGAGTGTCTTATTAAAGACTGAGGTCACTGTTACTTTAACCTCCCTGTGTGCAGCCTGAGCTGTGTTAGGAACACAATAGTTATCACTTTCCTCCCGTAACCAGTTTCAAGATAGTTCAGTAAAAGCAATGAAATGAAGGGAAAGGAGGATAAAGCGGGCAACTATAGACTAGTCAGTCTATCAGTTGTGCATGAACTCCTAGGGCTAGATTTTCAGTTGTCAGCGAAAACAGTCATTTTACACCAAAATTACCGTTTTCGCTGCGCTAACATTTTTAGGCCTAAATTTCAGCCTTTTGTCTGCAGGCGCATCGGTAAAGTCAGCGTTGCACAAGGATTCGCAGCACAAACCGCGAGTTTCGGCAACTTTAGTTCGAGGCCGGGAGCACTGCGAGAGAGACCTTGGGGAGGTGGGGGCCAACAATACAAAAAAAAAATTGCAAAAAACAAAAACATTCACAAAACCCTTGCCTACTAAATTGCTTAAAAATAATTTAGAAAAACTTTCCTGACTTTTTTTGCTGGTCTTCATACTTACCGCTGCTGGCAGAGCTGCGCCCACAGGTTGGACCTGTCAATATTCTGGGCGTGGAAGAGTGCCGAAAGTACGAGGGTAACGCAATGTACGGCGTTACACGTTGTTGCACGTCGGCGCACCTCTCCCCGGCGGTACGTGGAAGCGCCGCCAAAAAAGGTGCCCGAAGATCCTGCCGACCGGGTTTTCGCCATGGAGGGTCAAAACGCGGCGAAAGGACCGTTTGCAAAGTCGGCGAAATTCTAGCCCCTAGAATCAATAATTCAACATCTGAATGTCGGTGAGTATTTAGAAATGGACAACCTGTTAAAGGCAACTGACATACAAGAAATTTTGGGGTTTTTGGAAGTGACCAATTGCATAAAAGAAATGCTGATGGTGTAGTTTGTGAATTTGTCAAGGGCAATCGATAAGATGTCTCAGAGGCTCATTAGATACATTCCGATGCATGGAAAAAAAGGAAACGTAGCAGAATAGACAAAAGTTAGTTGCTGGACAGAAGACAAAGAATCTGGGTAAATGGGTGCTGCTTGGATTGGACAAGGGTTGATGTGGTGTACCCCAGGGATTAGTGTTGGGTCGACTTTTATTCTAAATTATAATACCTAAACAACTATATAAACATTACATCTACAAGCACTTCCCATCAACAAAACCTCATCTCCTATTGTCATGTTTTTCTTGCACTTGGCAATTTCTCCCATTACAAAATACATATGCCCTCACTTCTAATGGAAACTGCGTTTGTAAATGTCATGTTGCAATAACACCTTCTGCCAGTGGTGGCGCTGTGGTGGCTGTAATTGCAATTTCCGCCAGCAGTGGCACTGTAGCAGCTGCTTTGTATATCTCAGGCCCTCGGACTGCACTGCAGATAAACCCCAATTTTCCAGCTCGACTCTGCCCACCAAAAGTTTTTCTACAATTTAAAGGTATTATATAAAAAAGACAGACTACATGACTTTACAATGTGAGATTGAATTGCATCGACATGCTCTGGTCAAACTCTCCCCTGCCATCTCGTTCACCTGAAGGCACACAGTCTATACCACAGAAGGCCGGAGAGAAAATATTGATAGATCATTTGGACTTGGGCAGAGAAGGCAAAATATTCAAAACAAACAGGAGAGGAGGCAGATGCAATTGAAGATAGAAAAGTGCAAGTTGATGTATTTTAGGAGGAAAAACAAAGAATGGGTGTATAAAATCAATATAAAGATGCTGAATAGTTTGGAGGAGCAGAGACAACCGGGGCAGCAAATCTATTAGGAGACTATGGAAAAAAAAATGCTATTTTGGCTTCTATAATTAGGGACACAGTACAAGAGGACAGAAGTAATAAATTTGTACAAGGTACTGGTTAGGCCACAGTTAAAGGACTGTGCGAAATTTTGGTCACCCCATTATAGGAAAGAAATTAAAGGTATAAAGCATGTACATATTCACCAGGGTGATACCAGAGGTGAGATACTGTGGTTCTGAGGAAAACTGGTGAAATTAGGATTACTTACAATGGAGCAGAGAAAGCCAACATGAGGTTTAAGAGATTTTTATAATTATGATGAAGGGTTTGTTGAAGATTAGGGTAATACTATTTCCTCGGGTTGGCAGTCAATAACAAGGAACCAACAATTTAAAATGATCCAAGGGAGAGAGAGTAGCAGAAATTATGCAAGACTTGGAGTCTGGAATACCTTTGCCACAGGAAGCAGGGACCATTGCATCTTTAAAAGGGATGAGTAGATAAATATTTGAAGAAGAACATACAGGGCTACAGGAAAAGCAGGGTAATCTGATTAATTTTGGACTGCTCTAGCAACAGCCAGGACAGACACAATGAACTGAATGGCTTCCTCCTATGCTGTAATGTCAATGGTTCCATTACCATCTGACACTTAACACAATAAGAGACAGAGGTTATAGGACATATCTAGGCCCAAACCTTCAGTATAAAGTCAGGGATTGAGGTAGTTACATATTGGCTCCATATATATCCGAGGCCAAGGTTTCGCAGTTGTACTTCATTGTAACAATTATGCGACTCAAGGCACAGTGATTTCACAGTCTGGGAACATGGGCACAAATCTATATAAATCAACATTTGGTTGGCAATGATCTTGTACTGATTTTTTTTTTAAGTATGAACTCGGTGCAACTTGTAACCTATTGCTTAGTTTGAAATGTGGAAAACATTGTGCAAATGGCAGAAAGTTAAACGAAGACTTGTCTTTAATTGCAGCCAATCCAACTCTGCACAAACTAAAAGCAGGCTACCAGAAGAATTCTTCAGTACCATGCTGCCACCTTCTGGTATAGGCCAACAGCTGCATCTGTACAAGTATCTAAGCAGGCAAACGGCTATACAACACACTAGGATTTTTCATCAAGAAGCAATTAAAACTTACAATGTAAATCTTTATAAATCACTGCTTAGACCTCAGTTGGAGTATTGTGTCCAATTAGGAAGTGGCCCTAGAAATAGTGGATGCATTGGTGATCGTTTTCCAACAGTCTATCGACTCTGGATCAGTTCCTATGGAGGGTAGCTAATGTAACACCACTTTTTTTTTAAAAAGGAGAGAGAGAGAAAAGGTAATTATAGATCGGTTAGCCTGACATTAGTAGTGGGGAAAATGTTGGAATCAATTATTAAGGATGAAATAGCAGCGCATTTGGAAAGCAGTGACAGGATTGGTCCAAGTCAGCATGGATTTGTGAAAGGGAAATCATACTTGATGAATCTTCTGGAGTTTTTTTTTTGAGGATGTAACTAGCAGAGTGGACAAGGGAGAACCAGTGGATGTGGTGTATTTTGACTTTCAAAAGGCTTTTGACAAGGACCACACAAGAGAATGGTGTGCAAAATCAAAGCACATGGTATTGGGAGTAATGTACTGATGTGGATAGAGAACTGGTTGGCAGAGAGTCAGGATAAACGGATCCTTTTCAGAATGGCAGGCAGTGACTAGTGGAGTATCGCAGGGCTCAGTGCTGGGACCCCAGCTCTTTACAATATACATCAATGATTTAGATGAAGGAATTGAGTGCAATATCTCCAAGTTTGCAGATGACACTAAACTAGGTGGCGGTGTGAGCTGTGAGGGGGACGCTAAGAGGCTGCAGGGTGACTTGGACAGGTTAAGTGAGTGGGCAAATGCATGGCAGATGCAGTATAATGTGGATATATGTGAGGTTATCCACTTTGGGGGCAAAAACACGAAGTTAGATTATCTGAATGGTGGCAGATTAGGAAAAGGGGAGGTGCAACGAGACCTGGGTGTCATGGTTCATCAGTCATTGAAAGTTGGCATGCAGGTACAGCAGGTGGTGAATGATATGTTGGCCTTCAAAGCTAGGGGATGTGAGTATAGGAGCAGGGAGGTCTTGCTGCAATTGTACAGGGCCTTGGTGCGACCTCACCTGGAATATTGGGCCCAAGTTTCCACAAGAAAAAAAACGGGCGCCCCTCCGAGCTGGGCGCCCGTTTTTCGCGCCTAAAAAAATCCTCGGTATTCTGCACCTACTTACAGGTCCTCTGGCCCTCGGCGCGGAGCTGTGGGGGGGCAGAGCCAGGTCCCGGCGCTGAAAACAGTGCCGGGACCTCTGCACATGCGCGCTACAGTCGGCACGCAAGTGCAGTAGCTCCAGGCGCCGAACTGTGTGGGAGGGGCCCGAAGCACGCCGCCCCTAGCCCTGGCCCAATGGGGCTCCTCCCACGGCCAGCTCCTGCTCGCCGCCTGACCAGACCCGACCCGACACCCGCTTCCCCGCCCCCGACCCGAGACCCGCTCTACTCTCCTCTCTCTCCTCTCTCTCCTCTCTCTCCTCTCTCTCCTCTCTCTCCTCTCTCTCCTCTCTCTCCTCTCTCTCCTCTCTCTCCTCTCTCTCCTCTCTCTCCTCTCTCGCAGAATTCTCCCTGGCTGAAGCACTTTCACACAGGTAGGAAGATGGTTTATTTAATCTTTTCTTGGCTTATAAATGTTTATTCAGGTTGGATTTATTTGTATAATATTTGTAGAAGTATAAATAAGGATTTATTGTCGAATTTAATGAGTTCCCTTCCCCCCCTCCCCCCACCTCGTTCTGGACGCCTAATTTGTAACCTGCGCCTGATTTTTTAATGTGTAGAACAGGTTTTTTCAGTTCTACAAAAATCTTCACTGGCTCCATTCTACTTTAGTTTGGAGTACATTTTCACTGTGGAAACTTTCAAATCAGGCGTCAGTGGCCAGACACGCCCCCTTTTGAAGAAAAAATTCTGTTCTAAACTAGAACTGTTCTACCTGACTAGAACTGCAGAAAAAAAAATGTGGAAAATTGCGATTTCTAAAATAGTCCGTTCTCCACTAGTTGCTCCTAAAAATCAGGCGCGAATCATGAGGAAACTTGGGCCCATTGTGTTCAGTTTTGGTCTCCTAATCTGAGGAAGGACGTTCTTGCTATTGAGGGAGTGCAGCGAAGGTTCACCAGACTGATTCCAGGGATGGCTGGACTGACATATGAGACGACCCCGGATCAACTGGGCCTTCATTCACTGGAGTTTAGAAGGATGAGAGGGGATCTCATAAGATTCTGACGGGACTGGACAGGTTAGATGCAGGAAGAATGTTCCCGATGTTAGGGAAGTCCAGAACCAGGGGACACAGTCTTAGGATAAGGGGTAGGCCATTTAGGACTGAGATGAGGAGAAACTTCTTCACTCAGAATTGTTAACCTGTGGAATTCCCTGCCACAGAGAGTTGTTGATGCCAGTTAATTGGATATATTCAAGAGGGAAATGGCCCTTACGGCTAAAGGGATCAAGGGGTTTGGAGAGAAAGCAGGAAAGGGGTACTGAGGGAATGATCAGCCATGATCTTATTGAATGGTGGTGCAGGCTCGAAGGGCCGAATGGTCTACTCCTGCACCTATTTTCTATGTTTCTATGTTAATTCTGGGCACCGCACGTTAGAAAGGGTGTGAATGCCTTGGAGAGGGAGCGGAGGAAATTTCCCAGAATGGTACCAGGAATGAAGGAATTCAGTTACACGTGGAGACTGAAGAAGCTGGAGTTGTTGTCCTTATAGCAAAGAGTAATGGAGATTTAATAGAAGTGCTGAAAATTATGAGGGGCTTTGACTGGGTTGCTGAGGAGAAACGGTTTCCACCGGCAAAAGGTTGGGAATCAAGAGGACACAGATTTTAAGATAATTACATAAAATGACAGAATGTACAGCACGGATACAAGCCATCCGGCCCGACTGGTCCATGCCCCACACAAGCCTCCTCTCACCTCTCTGCATCTAACCCTATCACAGCATAACCCGCGATTTCTTTCTCCCTCGTGTTTATCCAGCTTATCCCGAATTGCATCTGCGATTTTCGCCTTAACTACTCCCTACTGCCTGTGCTGGCAAGTTTCACATTCTAACCATTCTCTGGATAAAGAAGTTTTTCCTGAAATCCCTCTTGGATTTATTAGTGTTTACCTTATATTTATGGCCCCTAATTTTTGGTTTCCACAAGTGGAAATATCTTCTTGCGTCTACCCTATCAAACCCTTGACTACAATCGGGTCACCCACCCCTCAACCTTCTGACGCGAGTAAGGCCATCCGACAACTGAAGAACAAGGCCTCAGGAGCAGATGGAATCCCCGCTGAAGCAGTAAAGCACGGTGGAGCAGCACTATTGGCGCAAATCCGTGAACTCTTATTTGGAAGGAGGAGAGCATGCCAGGGAATCTCAGTGACGCTGTAATCGTGACCATCTTCAAGAAAGGTGACAAGTCCGATTGCTATAATTGCAGAGGAGTTTTCCTGCTGTCTACCACAGAGAAAATCATCGCAAGAATCCTCCTCAACCGTCTTCTCCGAGGCTGAAGAGCTCCTCCCAGAGTCGCAATGCGGATTCCGCCCACTAAGGGGCGCAATGGACATGATCTTCACCGCGCGACAACTACAAGAGAAATGCAGGGAACAGCACCAACCCGTGTACATGGCCGCCTTTGACCTCACAAAGGCCTTCGACAGTCAACCGTGAGGAATGATGGAGTGTCCTCCTCAAATTCTGCTGCCCTCAAAAGTTTGTCACAATCCGCCATCTGCTTCATGATGACATGCAAGCCGTGATCTTGACCAACTGATCCACCACAGACTCCATTCACGTACGGATCGGGTTCAAGCAAGGCTGTGTCATCGCACCAACGCTCTTCTCGATCATCGCTCCTGCAATGCTCCATCTCACCATCAATAAGCTCCCCGCTGGAGTGGAGCTAATCTACAGAACAAACAGGAAATTGTTCAACCTCTGTCACCTTCAGTCCTGATCCAAGATCGCCTCATCCTCTGTCATTGAATGACAGTACGCAGACAACGTTTGTGTCCACGCACAATCGGAGGTGGAACTCCAAGCCATCGTCAACACCTTTACCGAAGCATACGAGTGTATGGGTCTTACACTAAACATCCATAAGACAAAGGTCCTATACCAACCTGCCCCCGCCACACAGCACTACCCCCCAATTATCAAAATCCATGATGAGGCCTTGGACAACGTGGACCATTTTCCATACCTCGGGTGTCTACTGTCAACAAGACCAGACGTTGATGACCAAGTCCAACACCACCTCCAGTGTGCCAGTGTAGCCTTCGATCACCAGAGGAAGAGTGTTTGAAGATCAGGACCTCAAATCCGGCACCAAACTCATGGTCTACAGAGCAGTAGTGATACTCGCCCTCCTATATGCTTCAGAGACATGGACTATGTACAGCAGGCACCTCAAAGCGCTGAAGCACCACCACCAACATTGCCTCCACAAAATTCTGCAAATCCATTGACAGGATAGGCGCACCAACGTCAGTGTTCTCGCTCAGGCCAACATCCCCAGCATCGAGACACTGACTACGCTCGATCAGCTCCGCTGGACGGGCCACATTGTCTGCATGCCCGACACAAGACTCCAAAAACAAGTGCCCGACTCAGAGCTCTGACATAGCAAGTGAGTCCCAGAGGGGCAGGGGAAAGAAATGCTTCAAGGACACCCTCAAAGCCTTCTTGAAAAAGTGCAACATCCCCACCGACACCTGGGAATCCCAGACCCAAGACTGCTCAAAGTGGAGGAAGAGCATCCGAGAAGGCACCGACCACCTCGAGTCTCTTCATCAGGAGCAAGCGGAAGCCAAGTGCAAACAGAAGGAGCGCACAACAACCCAAACACCGCACCCACCCGTCACGTCAACCACCGTCTGTCCCACCTGTGACAGAGACCGTTGGTCCTGCATTGGACTCAGTCACCTGAGAATTCACTAGTGTGGAAGCAAGTCATCCTCGACTCCGAGGGACTGCTTAAAAGATAGGTATAACCTCAGTTCTGGTATAATCCTTGCAAATCTTTTTTGCGCTTTCTCTAGTGTCTCTATCATTTTTATAATATGGAGACCACAACTGTTCATAGTACTCCAAGTGTGGTCTAACCAAGGCTCTATACAGGTTTAACACAACTTCTCTGCTTTCAATTCTATCCATCTAGAAATGAACCCCAGTGCTATGGCCTTATTAACCTGCGTCACTACTTTGTGATTAATGTATCTGTACTCCGCTACCCCAGTTAGACATTTATTTTCCAAGGTGTAAGTGGCCTCCTTAGTCTTTCTACCAAAATATACTACCTGACATTTATCTATATTGACGTTAATTTGCAAATTGCATGCCCATTCTGCCTCTGTCTTGTATTGTCGCAGTCCCCCTCTGTATTAACTACACCCACCCCCCCCGCCACCAATTTGGTGTTGCCTGAAAATTTTGAAATTGTACTTTGATTTTCCTTTTGTAATTTGTGTGTCTCTAGAATACTTTACTACTTATTTTTATATTCCTTGAGAATTTAATTTTGTAGTTTTTCTTTGCCTTCCTAATTGTGTTTTTTTTTAAACTAGTTTCCTAATCTTTTTGTATGCCTTGTCAGCCTCTCCTATGTCTTTTTCTTGAGTTTCAATTTTGCCCTTATTTTTTTATTCATCCATGGTGTGTCATTATTGGCTACTTTGTTCTTGCTTTTGTGTGGGATATATTTCTCCTGGACTTTATTGATAACCATTTTAAATGTTTCCCATTCCTGTTCTATTTCTGTGGTTGTTGGTAAATGTATTCAGTTTATTTTCCCTAGTTCCATTCCCATCCCCTTAAAAATCTGTTTTCCAACTTATTACTTTGGACTTCGTCTTTACCTACGTCCTCAATCTTTATCTTAAAACTTATTATTTTGTGATTGCTATTGCCTAGATGTTCCCCTACACTTACTTCTCTTATCTGTTCTGGTTCATTTCGCATTACTAGATCCAGCGACGCTCCCTCTCTTACTGGGCTTTTTACATACTGGGTACAAAAATTTAATTAGGGTAGTTAAAATCACCCATGATTATTCTTCCACGTCCTTTACTCATTTCACATATTTGTTTACGGGTTTCTTCCTCGACCTCCTTTCCACTATTACATGCTTTATAGTATACCCTTATTAGTGTGATCGATCACTTCTTAGAATTTATTTCAATCCATATGCATTCTATTTCTAACCTTCTATTAGTTACATCCGAGATCTTGGGCTTTATAAATTATAGAGGCATAGAGTACACAGCAAGGAAGTTATGATGAACTTTCATGAAACACTGGTTCGGTCTCAACTGGAGTATTGTGTCCAATTCTGGGCACCGCACTTTGGAAAGGATGTGAAGGCCTTAGAGAGGGTGCAGAAAAGATTTGAGAATGATTTCAGGGATGAGGGACTTCCGTT
Source organism: Pristiophorus japonicus (assembly GCF_044704955.1). Taxonomy (NCBI): domain Eukaryota; kingdom Metazoa; phylum Chordata; class Chondrichthyes; family Pristiophoridae; genus Pristiophorus; species Pristiophorus japonicus. The sequence goes on along the minus strand of NC_091992.1, from coordinate 69,573,429 downwards.
ACGTTGATAGACTGGAGAAGCTGGGGTTATTCTCCTTAGAGCAGAGAAGGTTGAAAGATTTGATCGAGGTGTTCAAAATCATGAGGGGTCTGGAGAGAGTAGATAGAGAGAAACTGTTCCCATTGGCGGAAGGGTTAAGAACCAGAGGGGACAGATTTAAGGTGACTGGCAAAAGAACCAAAGGCGACGTGATAAAAAGCTTTTTTATGCAGCGAGTGGTTATGATCTGGAATGCACTACGTGGAAGAGTGGTGCAGGCAGATTAAATCACGGCTTTCAAAATTGAATCGGATAAGTATCTGAAGGAAAAAAATTTGCAAGGCTACAGAGAAAGGGTGCGGGAGTGGGACTAGCTGAAATGCTCTTGCAGAGAGCCAGCATGGGCTCAACAGTCTAAATGGCCTCCTTCTGTGCTGTAACTATTCTATGATTCTACTACTGCCATTATGTTATCTCTTATTATTACAGCTACCCCACTCGGCCCCTTCTTCCTTCCCTATCCTTTCTGATTAAATATTGCAGGTTATAATATAGTTACCAGTCCTGTTCTTTAAATAGCCATGTTTCAGTTATTCCTACTATATCTAGTGCCTCCAGTTCCCTCCTTATATTTTGGATGCTATGTACAATGTTGCGCAGGCAGTTTAATTCATCTTTAGTTCTTCCTTTTACTTAATTTCCTCCAACTAAATATTTGGAAGTCTTCAGTCCCCACATCCTAGCCATCGATTCGATCCCTCTCCCTGGTAACTGTCTGAGGCTCAAACAGACAGCTCACAACCTTGGTGTCATATTTGACTCCGAGATGAGCTTCCGCCCAGTCATGAAGACCACCTCCTTAACATCGTCCGACTCTGCTCTACCTCAGCTCATCTATTGCTCAAGCTCTCATCGCATTTGCTACCTCTAGATTGACTATTCCAATGCACTCCTATGTTCTACCCACCATAAACTTAAGCTCATCCAAAACTACTGCCCGTGTTCTAACTCGCATCAAGTCCCGCTCACCCATCACACCTGTGCTCGCTGACCTACATCGGCTCCCGGTTAAACAACGCATCAAATTTAAAATTCTCATCCTCGTTTTCAAAATCCTCCATGGCCTCGCCCCTTCCTATTTCTAATCTCCTTTAGCCCTACAACCACCCCATGCCCTCCCCCCTCACCGTTATCTGGGCTCCTCCAATTCCAGCCTCTTGTGCATCCCTACCACTGGCAGCCATGTCTTCAGCTGTCTCAGCCCCAAGCTCTGAAATTCCCTCCCTAAACCTCGCCACCTCTCTTTCCTCCTTTAAGATGCTCCTTAAAACAAGCTTTTGGTCATCTGCCCTAATATCTCATGTGTTGTGTGTCAAATGTTGTTTGATAATCGCTCCTGTGAAGCACCTTGGGATGTTTTACTACGTTAAAGGTACTATATAAATGCAAATTGTTTATTTTTCAACAGTCCTTTGATATTTCTGTTTTATAACGGATATGTTGTCCTTGTTCCTTTACCTTGGTCTGACCTTTAATTACACAGGATTATCGAGGATATACCAAGTTCTATTCTCAGCCCCTCAAAAATCAGCTTTTTCCAATCTATTCCCTGGTTTTCATCATACTTATATCCTTCTCAGTTATCATCTTAAAGCGTGTTGTATTATAGTCACTATTGCCGAGATGTTCCCCTATTTTTACTTCTCTCAGCTGCCTTGGCTCATTCCCCATTCCGAGATCCAATCCTCCATTGTTGGGCTTTTTACATATTGGGTTAGAAAGGAGTCCTGTACACATTGTAAGAACTCCATTCCCTTATCCTCTTTACCTACCTTTTCTGTCCAATTAATATCGGGTTTAGTTGAAATCATCTATGATTATTATTCTATGTTTTTACTCATTTCCCTAATGGGTCTGCATGTTTCTTCCTCCACCTCCCTTCCACTATTAGGTGGTCTGTAGCTGACACCTATTAGTGTGATTGAGTTTTCATTATCTTTTATCTCTATCCATATGGATTCTATTTTTGTCTTGCTGATGGCAGTAGAAAAAAAGTGACGCAGCTATTATGTTATCCACAAGTACAGCTACTCCACCTGCCCTTTTTCCCTCTATCTTTTCTAAATATGTTATACCTTACAATGTTTAATTTCCAGTCCTGATTTTTCTGTAGCCATATCTCAGTAATCCCTACTATGTCTGCTTCCTCACAACGCATGATTGCCTCCAGCTCCCCTGTTTTATTACGGACACTGAGCATTGCTGTACAGACAGTTTAACACATTTTTAATAGGATTTCCTCTCATTTTATGGTTAACCATCTTTTTAGACGAAGCATTTATTCTCTTGCCATCAATGTCCTCCCTTGCTTTATTCTTTCCCAAGTTTTCTTTTCCTGTCTTGTTTATATTTAGGCTGGTTACGTTTCTTGTAGATCCCTCCCCCAACTTACTCAAATTTTTGCCACTTCCCTATTTATCTTTTCCGCAAGGACACTGGTTTAGTTCCTAACTTTTGATTTTCCCTTAGTAGGACCTCCTCCCGTTTAGTCCCTATGTTATAGTCCCAACATGGACCACGGCATCTCTCCTTCACCCACCCCCTCCCACGTGGGGCCTTGGTTTAACATCTCATTCGAAAGATAGCACTTCTAACAATGCAGCACTCCCTCAGCACTGCCATGTCAGCCTAGCTTTTTGTGTTCAAGTCCCTGGAGTGGGACTTGAACCCACAACCTTGTGACTCAGGAGGCGAGAGCCACAGTTGTGTAGGGCCAACTATCCAAAGAACATAATTTTGACAAAAGGACATTAGGCCCAACAATTCACAATTTTGTCCCTCCCCCCACCCCCCCCACTCACCGCCCCGAGATAAACTTTCTCACCTCGCTCAATCCCTTCTCTTTCCACAAATCCATTTAACTGTCAAATCCATTTATAAACTGTACTTTCCCTGAGTAACATATTCCACAACTATGCACGTGAAAGTTCCCCCTGATTACTCGATCGGGGAGTGGGGGGGAAGCGGGGTGAAATTGAGATGGAGAGTCAGGTAGTTGACATCACTCCCAAATATTGTTGTATCTTAGCAGTATTATTTAGGTATAGAGGAGAGCTGATTAACATCCTCCACTAAAGCTGTTCAGTACAATAGTTGTATACAATAAAAACAGAAATTGCTGGAAATCTCAGGTCAGGCAGCATCTGGGGAGAGGAAGCAGAGTTAACGGTTCGGGTCGATGACCTTTCGTCAGAACATTAACTTTGCTTCCTCTTCACAGATGCTGCCCGACTTGGAGATTTCCAGCATTTTCTGTTTTTATTCCAGCCTCTACATCCACAGTATTTTGCAGTTGTTTACAATACCTCATAAATGCCAGGAAGATAATAAGAGCAAGGCTCACAGCCCAGCCAGCTTCAGCAAAGGCTTGTGGCATCGTCAGCGCTCCTGTTCCAACGATCAAGTTAAACATGTACACAAGCCCCACCTGGAAATGAAGAGAAATAGAATCACGTTAGAGACAGCCATTTCACTCCATTGTCACTTAACAAGCTTTCTGGGCAGCTCAATAGCTCATTAGCACAGTATCCCAGACTCACAACCCAAGGTCTTGCATTCCAGAAACTGCGATGACCCGAGGCAGAATTCCATAGTGGAGGATCACCTCATTCGTTCAAAGGCAAACCCCAACCAGCAAGGAGAAAATCCACAGCCTAGTCATGAATGGTCTCTGGACCAAGATGTAGAGGAAGTGTGAAATATTTTGCATTGGCAAAAATAGTAACCATAAGTAATTGAAGGAAAGCTGCACTGTTGAGAAATCTCTTTGGAAGATTAAATGAGAAAGTACAGGGATTAATCATATGATCACAACATTTATGAAAACATATATATCTTCTTCACGGTCTCGAAGGCAAAGCTTACAAAGACTTGCATTTATATAGAGCCTTCCACGACCTCAGGACATCTGAAAGCGCTTTACAGCCAATGAAGTACGTTTAAAGTGTAGTCATTGCTGTAATGTAGGAAATAACGTAAGGTTAATTGACCAGATAATTTGTTGGTTGAGGGATAAATATTGGCCAGGACACCAAGGATAACTCCCCTGCTCTTCTTCGAATAGTGCCATGGGATCTTTTACATCCACCCGAGAGCAGCACGGTGCTCCCTCGGTACTGTCCCTCCAACAGTGCCGAGAGCGCAGGCGGGACCTCGGTTGAACGTCACATCTGAAAGACGGCACCCGACAGTGTAGCACTCGCTCAGCAATGCATTGGCGTGTCAGTCTGGATTTTGTGCTCAAGTCTCGAGTGGGACTTGCACCCACAGTCTTCTGATTCAGAGACAAGGATGCCATAGCTAACACTATGACAGTGTAGAAACTGGTTCTTGTCATTCATACATTTCATAAAGTATGTTGGAGCTGGAGGAGGAGAGAGAAGGAGTAGAAATAAAACATAGGGTGGCACATAGTCACTGCAACAAATCTTGTCATTAAAGAGATCCATGAGAGATGTCAGCACTAGGATAGGGGGGCACTTCATGAGATATCCAATGCCACCAACTACTCCCAAGGTCGGCCAGTAAAAGTAAATTGCAGAGCAAAACTTCATCCTGACATGTTGAACCACAGAGACATATTAAATGTTGTGAAATATCAGGATCAGATTAAATTAAAATTAAAAAAACATTATATTTTCCAACTTTCCATAGAAATGGATTATTCTTTAAAGTTAAATAAATATATGACTCGTGGAAAGTAGTATTCATTTGATTGAAGTGTTAACATTTATAATGCATTGTCTCCTAATTTGCCAGCCTCTTAACTCTATCCAAGTATAATTCTGATAGACCCATATACATTCACCCAACAAACAGCTCAGTTAGCCTCCAAACCTCAAAGCATTGGTTTCCTTCGGACATCCAACAACTCGCTTTGGTTTTGATTTCTTATAAATCGGGTTGAAGTCGAGAACTTTGATTCAACATCATATCATAATAAATTTACTGCAAAAGTCATGTCCTTGGATTCCACTGACCCGAAATCACATCCTATCGGGACCTCAGCATGTCGGACCATGTCCAAATACATAACAGGAAACCTCTGCTTCAGCATAATGTCTATGGCTTGCATTCTGTGACCTGGCTGTATACCCCCGCATTCTGTGACCTGGCTGTATACCCCCGCATTCTGTGACCTGGCTGTATACCCCCGCATTCTGTGACCTGGCTGTATACCCCCGCATTCTGTGACCTGGCTGTATACCCCCGCATTCTGTGACCTGGCTGTATACCCCCGCATTCTGTGACCTGGCACGGGAGGCCCCGGGAGGGCAGCGAGTCGGGAGACCCGAGTGTTTGGAAGGTCAGGAGTCCGAGGAGAAGGCCCGGAGGTCGGCGAGAAGTTCACTTATGGCGAGGAGCTCACAGCCCTCGGCCGGGCAGGTAAGTGATTGGCTATTTGATTGGTAAGTATCTCTCTCTCTCTTTAACCAGATAAGTCTAAATAGAGGGATGGCAGTGCAGCTCAGTCCTGTGGAGTGTACATCCTGCGGCATGTGGGAAGTCCTGGACTCTTCGCGCAGCCTAGACAACCATGTGTGCAAGTGTCTCCAGCTTCAACTACTCGAGCTCCGCGTTTGAGCTTTAGCAGCGGGTGGAGTCAATAAGGTGCATCCGGGAGGCTACGAGCTACGTGGATAGCACGGTAAAGGAGGTGGTCTCCCCGCAGCTTAAAAGTGTGTAGGCAGAGGGGAAGTGGGTGACCACCAGACGGAGGAAGAACGCTAGGCAGGTAGCGCAGCCCCAAGTCCATCTCGCTTGCAAACCGATATTCTCTTCTGAGCACCGGTGAGAGCGATGGTGCCTCTGGGGGGTGCAGCCAGAGCCAAGTCCAAGGCATCACAACTGGCTCAGCTGCACAGCAGGGAAGGACAAAGAATAAGTGATCTAAAGTGGTAGGAGATTCAATAGATAAGAGAAGAGAGGGGCGTTTCTGCAGCCATAGACATGACTCCAGAACAGTACAATACCTCCCTGGTGCCAGGGTCAAGGATGTCACAGAACGGACGCAGGGCATTCTTGGGTGGGGGGGGGGGGGGGTGGCAAAGGGTAAACAGCCAGAGGTCGTGCTCCATATTGGGACCAATGACATAGGTAGAAAGAGGAATGAGGTCCTGCAGACAGAATTTAGGAAGTTAGGAAGAAAATTAAAAGGTAGGATCTCCAATGTAGTAATCTCTAGGTTACTACTGGTGCCACGTGCTAATGAATAGAAGTATAGGATAGAGAGGATGAACGCATGGCTGGAGAGTTGGTGTAGGAGGGAGGGCTTTAAATTCCTGAGACACTGGGACCGCTTCTGGGGGAGATGGGACCTGTGCAAACCGGATGGATTGCACCTCAACAGCGTCGGGACCAATATCCTTGCGGGGAGTTTTGCTAGTGCTGTTGGGGAGAGTTTAAACTAGCTTGGCAGCGGGATGGGAACCTGAGAACAAATTTAATAGGGAAGGAAGTAAAGCAGAAATTGGACAGCAAGAATGTAGAAAGTGAATCTGTAAGACAGAGGAAACAAGGCTAAGTAAGTAGTAATCAAATGGTCTTCCTGTGCTAAATGGTATATCCTTTAATGCAAGGAGTATAGCGAATAAGGCGGATGAGCTAAGAACACAGGAAGATACTTGGGAGTATGACATTATAGTCATTACAGAGACATGGCTGAAAGAGGGGCAGGTTTGGCAGCTAAATATTCCTGGTTACAGGAATTTTAGACAAGATAGAAGGGGGTGGGGGTAAAAAGGGGTGGAGGTTGTAGTATTGATTAAAGCAAGTATTACAGCTGTGAGGAGGGATGATATGTTAGAGGTATCATCAAATGAGGCCATATGGGTCGAACAGAAAAACAAAAACGGGGCGATCACACTGCTGGGCGTACTATAGACCCCCAAACAGAGAGAGGGAGATAGAAGAGCAAATATGTAGGCAAATTTCTGAGAAGTGTTAAAACTATAGGGCAGTAATAGTAGAGCATTGCAACTATCCTAATAATAACCGGGACAAAATTAGTGTGAAGGGTATAGAGGGTGCGGAATTCTTAAAATGCATTCAAGAGAACTTTTTTTAAGTCAGTACGTAACAAGCCCAACACGGGAGGGGGCGGTTCTGGATTTAGTTTTGGGGAATGAAGCTGGGCAGGTGGAAGGGGTATCTGTGGGACAGCATCATCATTATAGGCAGTCCCGCTAACGAGGATGACTTGCTTCCACAAGAGTTCAATAGATATTTCAATGAAGGACCTGATGTTCCAGTCCTGAACTCCAGTTGAAGGGGTGGAAGATGCCTATGAGTGGATTTTTTTTTTTTAAATGTGTGGTGACCATTGCACATCAGCCACCACATGAGCTTGACAGAGCTAGGCCTTTATCCAGTGGCAAGGGTTGAACCAGGATGACTGGAGACCAGCTCTGTTGCACAGACCTAGTGCGCACACATATCGCAGTGTGGGCTGGCCCATGCTGCCCCTGGGCCCCGTACCCTCATTCGCCACACCTCCGCCACGATGTTCCAGGGCCCGGCGCTCCAGCTCTATTTATAGCCCCGACCTGCGGCGGTGAGCACACAGCACTTCAGCTGTGGCCTAACCAGAGTATTATACAGTTTAAGCATAACCTCCCTGCTTTTGTATTCTATGCCTCGACCAATAAAGGCAAGCATTCCATATGCCTTCTTAACCACCTTATCCACCTAGTCTGCTACTTTCAAGGATCTGTGGACAAGCACTCCAAGGTCTCTTTGTTCCTCTACACTATTAAATGGCCTACCACTTAATGTATATTGCCTTTCTTTAAGCCCTCCCCAAGTGCATTACGTCACACTTCTGAATTAAATTCCATTTGCCACTGCTCTGCCCACCTGACCAGTAGATTGATATCCTCCTGCAGTCCATGACTTTCCTCTTCATTATCAACCACACATTCAATTTTAGTGTCATCTGCAAACTTCTTAATCATACTCCCTATATTCAAATCTAAATCATTGATATATACCACAAAAAGCAAGGGATCCAGTACTGAGCCCTGCGGAACCCCACTGGAAACATCCTTCCAGTCACAAAAACAACCACCCACCATTACCCTTTGCTTCCTACCTCCAAGCCAATTTTGAATTCAACTAGCCACTTTGCCCTGGATCCCATGGGCTTTAACCTTCATGACCAGTCTACAATGTGGGACCTTATCAAAAGCTTTGCTCAAGTCCATATACACTACATCGTATGCACTACCCTCATTGAATTTTATGAGGAGGTAACCAAGCGGGTCAATCAGGTTAGTCAAACACGATCTTTCTTTAACAAATCCGTGCTGACTGTCCCCAATTAATCCTTGCCTTTCCAAATGTAGATTTATCCTGTCTTTCAGGATTTTTTTCCAATAATTTTCCCATCACTGAGGTTAGGCTGACAGGCCTGTAATTACTTGGCCTATCCCTTTCTCCCTTCTTAAACAAGGGTACTACATTAGCAGTCCTCCACCACCATGCCCAAATCGAAAGAGGACTGGAAAATGAGAGTCAAGGCCTCTGCTATTTTCTCTTTTACTTTGCTCAACAGCCTGGGATGCATTTCATCCGGGCCTGGGGATTTATCTACTTTCAAAGCTGCTAAACCCCTTAATACCTCCACCATAAATATATTCAAAGACCCAGTCTCCACAGCTGTCTGGGGGAGAGAATTCCAAAGATTCACAATCCTCAGAAGAAATTCCTCCTCATCTCCATTTTAAATGGGTGACCCCTTATTCTGAAATTCTAGATTCCCCCACTAGGGGAAACTTTCTCACTGCATCTACCTTGTCAAGCCCCCTCATAATTTTGTGTTTCAATAAGATAACCTCTCATTCTTCTAAACTCCGATGAGTATAGGGCCAACCTCCTCAACCTTTCTTCATAAGCCTTCATCTTAGGAATCAACCTAGTTAACCTACTCTGAACTGCCTCCAAAGCAAGTACATCTCTCTTTAAATACGGAGACCAAAACTGTACGCAGTACTCCAGGTATAGCAAGACTTGCCTACTTTTATACTCTACCCCCTTTGCAATAAAGGCCAACATTCCATTTGCCTTCCTGATTACTTGCTGTACCTGCATACTAACTTTGTTTTATATGCACAAGGACCCCCAGGTCTCTGTACTGCAGCACTTTGCAATTTTTCTCCAATTAAATTATTTGCTTTTCTATTATTTCTGCCAAAGTGGATAACCTCACACTTTCCCACATTATACCCCATCTGCCAAAGTTTTGCCCACTCACTTAGCCGGTCATTATCCCTCTGCAGATTTTTTGTGTTCTTACAATTTGCTTTCCCACCTATCTTTGTATCAACAACAAACTTGGCTACATTACACTCAGTCCCTTCATCCAAGTCATTAATATAGATTGTAAATAGTTGAGGCCCCAGCACTGATCCCTGTGGCACCTCACTAGTTACAGTTTGCCAACCGGAAAATGACCCATTTATCCCAACTCTCTTTTCTGTTAGCTAGCCAATCCTCTATCCATGCTAATATATTATCCCCAACCCCGTGAGCTCTTATCTTGTGCAGTAACCTTTTATGTAGCAGTGTATCAATTACTTCTGGAAATCCAAATACACAACATCTACTGGTTCCCCAATTAACTAGCCTGCTCGTAACATCCTCAACGAACTCTTAACAAATTTGTCAAACACGATTTCCTTTTCAAAATCCATGCTGACTCTGCTTGATTATACTATGATTTCCTAAATGTCTTGCTACCACTTCCTTAATAATGGATTCCAGCATTTTCCCAACGACAGATGTTAGGCTAACTGGTCTATAGTTTCCTGCTTTGTCTTCTTGAATAGGAGCGTTACATTTGCAGTTTTCCAATCCACTAGGACTTCTCCAAAATCCAGGGAATTTTGGTACATTACAACCAATGCACCCACTATCTCTGCAGCCACTTCTTAGTGGCCTACCACTAATCTTCGCAACATTGTCCTAGTACTTTGTCCTCTAATAGTGATCCCCTCCTCCACTTCTCCTCTCCTTTCCCCCCCAATGAGGGTGTCCTTGTAACGTTTCTGCTGCCCACCTTTGGCTCGTTTGCCGCAAAGGAGCTCTGCATAGAGCACTTGCTTTGGGAGTCTCATGTCTGGCATGTGAACTATGTGGCCTGCCCAAAGGAGTTGATCCAGTGTGGTCAGTGCTTCAATGCTGGGAATGTTAGCCTGGTCGAGGACACTAATGTTGGTGCACCTGTCCTCCCAGGGGATTTGTAGGATTTTGCGGAGACATCGTTGATGATATATCTCTAGTGACTTGGTGTCTACTGTATAGTCCATGCCTCAGCCTTATTGGAGGGCGGGTATTACTACAGCGTTGTAGACCATGAGCTTGGTGGTAGGTTTGAGGGCCGGGTCTTCGAACACACTTCCTCAGGCAGCCGAAGGCTGCAATGGCACACTGGAGGCAGTGTTGAATCTCCTCATCAATGTCTGCTTTTGTTGACAAGAGGCTCCCGAGATATGGGAAATGGTCCACGTTGTTGAAGGCCACGCCGTGGATCTTGATGACGGGGGGGCAGTGCTGTGCGGCGAGGACAGGCTAGTGGAGGACTTTTGTCTTTCAGATGTTTAGCGCAAGACCTATGCTTGCATATGCCTCAATAAATACATCGATTATATCCTGGAGTTCAGCCTCAGAATGTGCGCAGACGCAGACGTCGTCCACGTACTGTAGCTCAACGAGAGGTTGGGGTGGTCTTGAACCTGGCCTGGAGACAGTGAAGGTTAAACAGCTTCCCACTGGTTCTGTAGTTTAGTTCCACTCCAGCGGGGAGCTTGTTGACTGGGAGGTGGAATATGGCAGCGACGAAGATTGAGAAGAGGGTTGGGGCGATGACGCAGCCCTGCTTGACCCCGGTCTGGACGTGGATTGGGTCTGTAATGGATCCATTGGTAAGGATCACGGCCTGCATGTCGTCGTGGAGCAGGCGAAGGATTTTGACAAACTTTTGGGGGCATCCGAAACAGTGTCAAAGGCCTTTGTAAGGTCGAATAAGGGCTGACACTGCTCCCTGCACTTTTCCTGCAGCTGTCGCGCTGCAAAGATCATGTCCGTTGTGCCCCGTAGGGGACGAAATCCGCACTGTGACTCCGGGAGGAGCTCCTCGACCACAGGGAGAAGACAGATGAGGAGGAATCTAGCGACAACTTTCCCAGTGGCTGATAGCAGGGAGATTCCCCTGTAGTTGCCACAGTCGGACTTGTCCCCTTTTTTAAAGATGGTCACGATCACTGCATCTCTGAGATCCCCCAGCATACTCTCCTCCCTCCAGATGAGAGATGAGGTCATGTATCCACGCCAACAGCGTCTCTCCGCCATACTTTAGTGCCTCAGCAGGGATTCCATCCGCTCCCGTAGCCTTGTTGTTCTTGAGCTGTTTTATGGCTTTTCCTACCCCGTGTCGCATTGGGGTTTCACTGAGGTGGCGGCAGGTCGCATGCTGCGGGATGGAATTGAGAACACTCGAGTCAAAGGCAGAGTCTCGATTGAGGAGATCTTCGAAGTGCTCCTTCCAGCGGGCCCAGGCTGCCTCAGTGTCCTTGATGAGTGTTTCCCCATTCTTGGCCAGCAGTGGAGTGGGGCTTTGGGAATTTGGACCATTGGTGGCCTTGAGGGTTTTTATTCCAGCCTCGAAACATCCCTGTCCCGTGTCCCCACGGACAACAAACTGATCCTCCTAGGTGACTTCAATGCCAGGGTCGGCAAAGACACAGCCCTCTGGGGAAGCGTGATTGGCAGAGAGGGGGTAGGGGAAAGCCAACTCCAGCAGTACCCTACACCTGACAAAATGTCTAGAACATGAACTGCTCATCACCAACACCCTGTTCCACCAAAGGGACAAATACAAAGCATCATGGCAACACCCTCGCTCCAAACACTGGCACCTGCTCGACTATGTCATCGTCCGAGCCAAGGATCACAAGGATGTGCACATCACCCGCGCATGACAGGAGCCTGATGGCTGCAGAATGGAACACACCTAATCCGATCCATCATCGACATTAACATAGCCCCAAAGCAGAGGGGACAGCAGAAACAATGCTGCAAAAAAGTCAATGCCGGGGCACTTAAAGACCCAGCTAAAAGAGCCCTATACAGCCAGCGCCTCACAGCTAACCGGGCGTGCCTTGATGACCCTGAGACGCAGAATACCCACCGCACTTGGTCTGCACTCCAGGTCTCCATAATCAGTGCCTGCGAAGAGACACTTGGTCACTCAACCAGAAATCACCAGGACTGGTTTGATAAGAATTATCAGGAGATTCAAGAACTAATAGATCGCAATCGCAGAGCATTTCTGAGCCTCAAGCAACAGCCCAACTCGGGAGCAACAACGCAACATTACAGGCGGCTCAAGGCTGAGGTCCAACAAAAAATCCGGGACCTAAGGAATAGGTGGTGGATGGAGAAAGCATAGGAGATACAACAACTGGCCAACAGCCATGATGTGTGAGGATTCTTCACATTCACGAAGGTTAAAGTCCATGGGATCCAGGGCAAAGTGGCAAGTTGGATCCAAAATTGGCTTAGAGGTAGGAACAAAGGCTAATGGTTGATGGATGTTTGTGACTGGAAGGATGTTTCCAGTGGGGTTCAACAGGGCTCAGTACTGGATCCCTTGCTTTTTGTGGCATACATCAATGATCTAGATTTGAATATAGGGGGTATGATTAAGAAGTTTGCAAATTACACTAAAATTGGCTGTGTGGTTGATAATGAAGAGGAAAGTCATGGACTGCAGGAGGATATTAATCTACTGGTCAGATGGGCAGAACAATGGCAAATGGAACTTAATTCAGAGAAGTGTGAGGTAATGGGGAGGACTAATAAGGAAAGGGTATACACATTAAACAGTAGGCCACTTAATAGTGTAGATGAACAAAGGACCTTGGAGTGCTTGTCCACAGATCCCTGAAAGTAGCAGGCCAGGTGGATAAGATGGTTAAGAAGGCATACGGAATGTTTGCCTTTATTGGCCGAGGCATAGAATACAAGAGCAGGGAGGTTATGTTTAAATTGTATAATACTCTAGTTAGGCCACAGCTGGAGTATTGCGTGCATTTCTGGTCGCCATATGATAGAAAGGACATGATTGCACGAGAGGGTGCAGAGATTTACTAGGATGCTGCCTGAAATGGAGAATTTTAGCTATGAGGGCAGATTGGGTCAGCTGGATTGGTTCTCATTGGAACAGAGGAGGCTGATAGGAGATTTCATTGAGGTGTATAAAATTGAGAGGGGCCTGGATATAGTGGATAGCAAGGGACTATTTCGCTTGGTGGAGGGATCAATTACGAGGGTCATAGGTTTAAGGTGGTTGATGGAATGTTCAGAGGGGATTTGAGGGGAAGCTTCTTCACGAAGAGGGTGGAGGTCTAGAACTCACTGCCTGGAAGAGTCGTGGATGCAGAAACCCTCACCATTTTTAAAAGATGCTTGGATGGGCACTTGAAGTGCTGCAACCCGCAGGGTTACAGACCTAGAGCTGGTAATTGGGAATTAGACTGGATAGCCTCTTGTTCGCTGGCGGAGATATAATGGTAAGTACTGCAGAGAATCGAATATGGCCAGGGTGATCTCCTGGACTAGTTTCGATCGCCTGGATGGGTCAGAGAGGAATTTTCCCAGATTTTTTTCCCCCAATTGGCCTGGGTTTTTTTGCCTCTCCCAGGAGATCACATGGCTCCGGTTGGGGTGGAATGTAGAATGTTTCAGTATTAAGGGGTGCCGTAGTTGTGTGGGGCGGACTGGTTGGGCCAGATGCTCTTTACCTTTCCGCCATTGTTCATAGGTTTATACGTAACCTTCAGGGCTGCTGACCGAGGGCCATGTGGCTCTTTGTTGGCCGGCCCTGACACGAGGGGCCGAAATGGTTTCCTTCTGCGCTGTAGATTTCTATGTTTCTATACCCCCGCATTCTGTGGCCTGGCTTTGGCTTTATACCCCAGCATTGATTCATCTGGCTAAATAATCCAGCATTCTGGTACGGTAGCATAGTGGTCAGCTCAAATCCCACCACGGCAGCTGGGGAATTTAAATGCAGTTAATTGAATAAATCTTGAATACAAGTCCTGACCCACCAGTGGGATAGACCCACCAGAGGTGGTGTCACAGGGGTAAACAGGAGGTAGGGAGTGCCCCTGGGAGTCTTCAACACTGGCTTAGGACCCCATCAAGGCTCACGGCTTCAGGTCCAACATGGGCATGGAAACTTCCTGTTAATTACCACCTACCGCCCTCCCTCAACTGATGAACCAGTGCTCCTTTGTGTTGAACACCACTTGGAAGAAGCACTGAGGGTAGCAAGGGCACAGAATGTACTCTGTGTGGGGGACTTCAATGTCCATCAGCAAGAGTGGCTCGGCACCGCTACCGACCGAGCTGGCTAAGTCCTGAATGACATAGTTGCCAGACTGGGCCTGCAGCAGGTGGTGAGAACCAACACGAGGGGAAAAACCTACTTTACCTCGTCCTCACCAATCTGCCCGTCGCAGATGAATCTGTCCATGACAGTATTGGTAGCAGTGACCACCGCACAGTCATTGTGGAGACGAGGTCCCATCTTCACACTGAGGACACCCTCCATCATGTTGTGTGGCACTACCACTGTGCTAATGGGATAGATTCAGAACAGATCCAGCAGCTCAAATCTGGAGACCCATGAGAGAGACTTGCATTTCTATAGCATCTTTCACGACTGCTGCACGGCTCAAAGCGCTTTACAACCAAGTAAGTACTGAGAGTGTAGTCAATATTGTAATGTAGGAAACGCGTCAGCCAAATTGCACACAGCAAGTTCCCACAAACAGCAATGTGATAATGAACAGATCCTTTGTTTTTCATGTTGATTGAGGGATAAATATTGGCCAGGACTCTGGAGGTATCTCCCCGGCTCTTCTTAAAAATAGTATCCATGGGATCTTTTACGTCCACCTGAGCGAACAGCTGCGGCCTCGGTTTAACATATAGAAATTTACAGTGCAGAAGGAGGCCATTCCGGCCCATCGTGTCCACGCCGGTCGACAAAAAGCTGCACGGCCCTTGGTCAGCAGCCCTAAAGGTTACATATAAACCTATGAACAATGACGGAAAGGCAAAGAGTACCCAGCCCAACCAGTCTGCCTCACACAACTGCGACACCCCTTATACTGAAACATTCTACACTACACCCCAACTGGAGCCATGTGATCTCCTGGGCGAGGCAAAAACCAGATTAAAAACCCAGGCCAATTTAGGGAGAAAAAAATCTGGGAAAATTCCTCTCCGACCCATCCAGGCGATCGAAACTAGTCCAGGATGATCACCCTAGCCGTATTCTATTCGCTGCAGTACTTACCATTATATCTGCGCCGTCCAACAAAAGGTCATCCAGTCTAATCCCAATTTCCAGCTCTAGGTCCATAACCCTGCAGGTTACTGTACTTCAAGTGCCCATCCAACCACCTCTTAAAAGTGGTGAGGGTTTCTGCATCCACCACTCTTCCAGGAGAGTTCCAGATCCCCACAACCGTAAAACCTCTGCGTAAAGGCAGCCCCCTCAAATCCCCTCTAAACCTTCCACCAATCACCTTAAAACTATGCCCCCTCCACCAATGGAAATAGACCCTTACTATCCACTATGTCCAGGCCCCTCAATATTTTGTACACCTCAATGAGGTCTTCTCTCAATCTCTTCTGTTCCAACGAGAACAAACCCAGCCTATCCAATCTATCCTCATCCTCCGACAGTGCAGCACTCCCTCAGCACTGCATGGGAGTGTCGGCCTAGATTTCTGTGCTCAAGTCCCTGGAGTGGCAGTTGAACCCTCAACATTCTGACTCAGAGGAGAGTGTGCTACCCAGAGCCACAGTGGACACTAATGAGGCGCTGTGGGCCATCAGCAGCAGAATTGTATTCCACCAAAATCTGTAAGCACGTGGCCCAGTATATCCCGCACTTTACCATTACCATCAAGCCAGGGAACCAGCCCTGCTTCATTGAGGACAGAAGAACATGCCAGGAGCAGCACCAGGCGTAATTAAGAATGAGCTGCCAACCTGGGGAAGCTGCAACACAGGACTACACGTATGCCAAACAGCGGAAGCAGCATGGTATAGATAGAGCTCAGCGATCCCACAATCAACCGATCAGATCAAAGCACCACATCCAGTCGTGAAAGGCGGTGGACAATTAAACATCTAATGGGAGGAGGAGAATCCATGAATATCCCCATCCTTAATGATGGCGAAGCACAGCATGCGAGTGCAAAAGACAAGACTGAAGCGTTTGCAACCATCTTCAGCCAGAAGTGCAAAGTAGATGATCCGTGTCGTAGGAGGGGGAAGATAGAGTAAGCATGTAGGAAACATAAAAACTGACTGCAAAAGCTTCTATAGATATGTGAAGAGAAAAAGATTAGTGAAGACAAATGAAGATCACTTGCAGTCAGAATCAGTTGAATTTATAATGGGGAACAAAGAAATAGCAGACCAATTGAACAAATACTTTGGTTCTGTCTGCACTAAGGAAGACACAAATAACCTTCCGGAAATACTAGGGGACCGAGGGTGTTATATCTTGAATAAAGAGTCAGACTAGATACTGCAAGCTCAAAGTAAGGTGTGACCGTAGTCCTTTATTACAGATCTCAGAGTGACTCTCCAGCCTGTGAGGCCTCCCTATATACAGGTGCTCCCAAGGGATTGTGGGATCCCTTGGGACTGCAGGGGATGAGCCCTCTGGTGGTTAGACATGGTATTAACAGGTTTACATAGAGAGTTGTTAACCTATGGAATTCCCTGCCGCAGAGAGTTGTTGATGCCAGTTCATTGGATATATTCAAGAGGGAGTTAGATGTGTAATGAGAAGGGACTAATTAGCAATCTTGTTGTGCGAGTCCCCTTGGGGAAGAGTGACCATAATATGGTAGAATTCTTTATTAAGATGGAGAGTGATATAGTTAATTCAGAAACTAGGGTCCTGAACTTAAGGAAAGCTAACTTCGACGGCATGAGGCGTGAATTAGCTAGAATAGACTGGCAAATGATACTTAAAGGGCTGACAGTGGATAGGCAATGGCAAACATTTATAGATCACATGGATGAACTTCAATTGTACATCCCTGTCTGGAGTAAAAATAAAACACGGAAAGTGGCTCAACCATGGCTAACAAGGGAAATTAAGGATAGTGTTAGATCCAAGGAAGAGGCACGTAAATTGACCCAAAAAAAACAGGTAACCTAAGGACTGGGAGAAATTTAGAATTCAGCAGAGAGGACAAAGGGTTTGATTAGGAGGGGGAAAATAAGAGTACGAGAGGAAGCTTGCCGGGAACATAAAAACTGACTGCAAAAGCTTCTATAGATGTGTGAAGAGAAAAAGATTAGTGAAGACAAACATAGGTCCCTTGCAGTCGGACTCAGGTGAATTTATAATGGGGAACAAAGAAATGGTAGACCAATTGAACAAATACTTTGGTTCTGTCTTCATGAAGGAAGACACAAATAACCTTGCGGATGTACTAGGGGACCAAGGGTCTAGAGAGGAGGAGGAACTGAAGGATATCCTTATTAGGCGGGAAATTGTGTTGGGGAAATTGATGGGATTGAAGGCCGATAAATCCCCGGGGCCTGATTGTCTGCATCCCAGAGTACTTAAGGAAATGGCCTGAGAAATAGTGGATGCATTGGTGATCATTTTCCAACAGTCTATCAACTCTGGATCAGTTCCTATGGACTGGAGGGTAGCTAATGTAACACCACTTTTTAAAAAAAGGAAGGAAGAGAGAAAACGGGTAATTATAGACCGGTTAGTCAGAGTAGTGGGGGAAATGTTGGAATCAATTATTAATGATGAAATAGCAGCGCATTTGGAAAGCAATGACAGGATCGGTCCAAGTCAGCATGGATTTATGAAGGGGAAATCATGCTTGACAAATCTTCTGGAATTTTTTTGAGGATGTAACTCGTAGAGTGGACAAGGGAGAACCAGTGGATGTGGTGTATTTGGACTTTCAAAAGGCCTTTGACAAGGTCCTACATAAGAGATTGGTGTGCAAAATCAAAGCACATTGTATTGGGGGCAATGTACTGGCGTGGATAGAGAATTGGTTGCCAGACAAGCAGAGAGTCGGGATAAATGGGTCCTTTTCGGAAAGGGAGTCAGTGACTAGTGGAGTGCCGCAGGGCTCAGTGTTGGGACCCCAGCTCTTTACAATATACATTAAATGATTTGGATGAAGGAATTGAATGTAATATCTCCAAGTTTGTAGATGACACTAAACTGGGTGGCGGTGTGAGCTGTGAGGAGGATGCCAAGAAGCTGCAGGGTGATTTGGACAGGTTAGGTGAGTGGGCAAATGCATGGCAAATGCAGTATAATGTGGATAAATGTGAGGTTATCCACTTTGGAGGCAATAACACGAAGGCAGAATATTATCTGAATGGCGGCAGATTAGGAAAAGGGGAGGTGCAACGAGACCTGGTTCATCAGTCATTGAAAGTTGACATGCAGGTACAGCAGGCGGTGAAGGCAGCAAATGGCATGTTGGCCTTCATAGCTAGGGGATTTGGGTATAGGAGCAGGGAGGTCTTACTGCAATTGTACAGGGCCTTGGTGAGATCTCACCTGGAATATTGTGTTCAGTTTTGGTCTCCTAATGAGGAAGGACGTTCTTGCTATTGAGGGAGTGCAGCGAAGGTTCACCAAACTGATTCCAGGGATGGCTGGACTGACGTATGAGAGACTGGATCAACTGGGCTTGCATGCACTAGAATTTAGAAGAATGAGAGGGGATCTCATAGAAACATAAAATTCTGACAGGATTGGACAGGTTAGATGCAGGAAGAATGTTCCCGATGTTGGGTAAGTCCAGAACTAGGGGTCACACAGCCCAAGGATAAGGAGTAAGCCATTTAGGATTGAGATGAGGAGAAACTTCTTCACTCAGAATTGTTAACCTGTGGAATTCTCTACCACAGAAAGTTGTTGAGGCCAGTTCATTAGATATATTCAAAAGGGAGTTAGATATGGCCCTTACAGCTACAGGGATCAAGCGGTATGGAGAGAAAGCAGGAATGCAGTACTGAAGTTGCAAAAATAATCAGCCATGATCATATTGAATGATAGTGCAGGCTTGAAGGGCCAAATGTCCTACTCCTGCACCTATTTTCTATGTTTCTATGTACTCCTCCTGAGGTCCACACCATCACAGAAGCCAGTCTTCAGCCAATTCAATTAACTCCACGTGTTATTAAGAAACAGCTGAGCGCACAGAGCTAAAACTACGGGCCCTGACAACACCCCAGATGTCCCGGTGAAAAATTGTGCTCTGAACTAGCTGCACATCTTGCCAAGCTGTTCCAGTACAGCCACAACACTGGCATCTATCCAACATTGTGGAAATTACCCAGGTATGCCCCGTCCACAAAAAGCAGGACAAATCCAATCCGGCCAATTACCACCCCATCAGTCTACACTCAATCAGCAGCAGTGATGGAAGGTGTCGTCGACAGTGCTATCAAGAGGCACTTAGTACCAATCACCTGTTCACCGATGCCCAGTTTGGGTTTCGCCAGGATCACTCAGCTCCAGACCTCATTACAGTCTTGATCCCAACATAGACAAAAGAGCTGAATTCCAGAGGTGAGGTGAGAGTGACTGCCTTTGATATCAAGGCAGCATTTAACAGTGTGGCATCAAGGATTCCGAGTAATATTAACGTCAATGGGAACCTGGGGAAAACTCGCCACAGACTGGAGTCATACCTAGCACAAAGCAAGATGGTTGTGGTTGTTGGAGGTCAATCTTCCCAGCCCCAAGGCATCATTGCAGGAGTTCCTCAGGGCAGTGTCCTGGGCCTAACCATCTTCAGCTGCTTCATCAATGACCCTCCCTCCATCATAAGGTCAAAAGTGGAGATTTTCACTGATGATTGCACACTGTTCAGCGCCATTCGCAACTACTCAGGTAATGAGGCAGTCCATAAGAACAGAAGAAAAAGGAGGAGTAGGCCATTTGGCCCCTCGAGCCTGCTCCGCCATTCAATATCATGGCTGATCTGATCATGGACTTCCCTGCCTGCTCCCCATAATCCTTTACTCTCTTATCGCTCAAACATCTGTCTGTTTCTGCCTTAAATTTATTCAATGACCCAGCCTCCACAGCTCTCTGGGGCAGAGAATTCCACAGATTTACAACCCTGAGAGAGAAGAAATTCTTCCTCACCTCAGTTTTAAATGGGCGGCCCCTTATTCTAAGACTGCAGCCCCTAGTTTAAGTTTCTCCTATGAGTGGAAATATCCTCACTGCATCCACTTTGTCGAGCCCTCTCATTATCTTATAAGTTTCAATACAATCACCTCTCACTCTTCTGAACTCCAAAGAGTATAGGCCCAACCTACTCAACCTTTCCTCATCCCCAGAATCAACTAGTGAACCTTCTCTGAACAGCCTCCAATGCAAGTATATCCTTCCTTAAATACAGAGACTAAAACAGCACGCAGTGCTCCAGGTGTGGCCTCACCAATACCCTGTACAGTTGTAGCAGGACTTCTCTGCTTTTATACTCTATCCCCCTTGCAATAAAGGCCAACATTCCATTTGCCTTCCTGATCACTTGCTGTACCTGCATATTAACTTTGTGTTTCATGCACAAGGATCCACAGGTCCCTCTGTACTGCAGCACTTTGCAATTTTTTTCCATTTAAATTATAATTTTCTTTTCTATTATTTCTGCCAAAGTGGATAACCTCACATTTTTCCACATTATATGCCATCTGCCAAATTTTTGCCCACTCACTTAGCCTGTCTATATCCCTCTGCAGACTTTGTGCCCTCCTCACAATTTGCTTTCCCACCCATCTTTGTATCATCAGCAAACTTGCCTATTTGACCCATTTATCCCAACGCTCTGTTTTCTGTTAGTTAGCCAATCCTCTATCCACGCCAATATATCATCCCAACCCCGTGAGCTTTTATCGTGCAGTTTTATTTTATCTTGTGTGGCACCTTATCGAATGCCTTCTGGAAATCCAAATACACATTCACTGGTTCCCCCTTATCCATCCTGCTCGTTACATCCTCAAAGAACTCCAGCAAATTTGTCAACCATGATTTCTCTTTCATAAAACCATGCTGACGCATGCTTTTCCAAATGTCCCGCTACTACTTCCTTAATAAATGGACTCCAGCATTTATCCAACAACAGATGTTAGGCTAACTGCTTTTTGTCTGCCTCCTTTTTTTAAAAAAAAATAGGGGCGTTACATTTGCAGTTTTCCAATTTGCTGGGACCGCCCCAGAATCCATGGAATTTTGGTAGATTACAACCAATGCATCCACTATCTCTGCAGCGACTTCTCTTGAGACCCTAGGATGTAATGCAGGGGACCTGTGCGCCTTTAGTCCCATTATTTTAACTAGTACTACTTCATTAGTGATAGTGATTGTATTTAGTTCCTCCCTCCCTATAGGTAGACTATATATATAGGTTGCCCGCATGCAACAAGACCTGGACGACATTCAGGTTTGGGCTAAGTGAATAGTAACATTCGGGCCACACAAGTGCCAGGCAATGATAATGTCCAACAAGCGAGTCTAACCACCGTCCCCTTGATATTTAACGGCATTACCATGGCCGAATCCCACACCATCAACATTATTGACCAGAAACTTAACTGGACCAGCCACATAAATACTGTGGCAACAAGAGCAGGTCAGAGGCTGGGTATTCTGTGGCGAGTGTCTCACTTCCTGACTCCCCAAAGCCTTTCCACCATCTACAAGGCACAAGTCAGGAGTGTGATGGAATACTCTCCACTTGCCTGGATGAGTGCAGCTCCAACAACATGAGAAGATTGACACCATTCAGGACAAAGCAGCCCGCTTGATTGGCAACCCATCCACCACCTTCAACATTCACTCCCTCCACCACTGGCGCACTGTGGCTGCAGTGTGTACCATCTACAAGATGTACTGCAGCAACTCACCAAGGCTTCTTTGGCAGCACCTCCCAAACCCACGACCTCTACCACCTAGAAGGACAAGGGCAGCAGGCGCATGGGAACACCATCACCTGCAAGTTCCCCTCCAAGTTACACACAATCGTCACTTGGAAATATATCGCCATTCCTTCGTTGCGGCTGGGTCAAAATCCTTGTGGTGAAGGAGCACCATAATATGGTGGAATTCTACATTAGGATGGAGAATAAAACAGTTAATTCAGAGACCATGGTCCAGAACTTAAAGAAGGGTAACTCTGAAGGTATGAGGCATGAATTGGCTGGGATAGATTGGCGAATGATACTTAAGGGGTTGACAGTGGATGGGCAATGGCAGACATTTAGAGACCGCATGGATGAACTACAACAATTGTACATCCCTGTCCGGCGTAAAAATAAAAAAAGGAAGGTGGCTCAACCGTGGCTATCAAGTGAAATCAGAGATAGTATTAAAGCCAAGGAAGTGGCATACAAATTGGCCAGAAATAGCAGCGAACCCAGGGACTGGGAGAAATTTAGAACTCAGCAGAGGAGGACAAAGGGTTTGATTAGGGCAGGGAAAATAGAGTACGAGAGGAAGCTTTCAGGGAACATTAAGACGGACTGCAAAAGCCTCTATAGATATGTAAAGAGAAAAAGGTTAGTAAAGACAAACGTAGGTCCCCTGCAGTCAGAATCAGGGGAAGTCATAACAGGGAACAAAGAAATGGCAGACTAATTGAACAAGTATTTTGGTTCGGTATTCACTAAGGAGGACACAAACAACCTTCCGGATATAAAAGGGGTCAGAGGGTCTAGTAAGGAGGAGGAACTGAGGGAAATCCTTATTAGTCGGGAAATTGTGTTGGGGAAATTGATGGGATTGAAGGCCGATAATTCCCCAGGGCCTGATGGACTGCATCCCAGAGTACTTAAGGAGGTGGCCTTGGAAATAGCAGATGCATTGACAGTCATTTTCCAACATTTCATAGACTCTGGATCAGTTCCTATGGAGTGGAAGGTAACCAATGTAACCACACTTTTTAAAAAAGGAGAGAGAAAACAGGAAAACCGCCTGACATCAGTAGTGGGTAAAATGATGCAATCAATTATTAAGGATGTCATAGCAGCGCATTTGGAAAGAGGTGACATGATAGGTCCAAGTCAGCATGGATTTGTGAAAGGGAAATCATGCTTGACAAATCTTCTGGAATTTTTTGAGGATGTTTCCAGTAGAGTGGACAAGGGAGAACCAGTTGATGTGGTGTATTTGGACTTTCAGAAGGCTTTCGACAAGGTCCCACACAAGAGATTAATGTGCAAAGTTAAAGCACATGGGATTGGGGGTAGTATGCTGACGTGGATTGAGAACTGGTTGGCAGACAGGAAGCAAAGAGTAGGAGTAAATGGGTACTTTTCAGAATGGTAGGCAGTGACTAGTGGAGTACCGCAAGGTTCTGTGCTGGGGCTCCAGCTGTTTACATTGTACATTAATGATTTAGATGAGGGGATTAAATGTAGTATCTCCAAATTTGCAGATGACACCAAGTTGGGTGGCAGTGTGAGCTGTGAGGAGGATGCTATGAGGCTGCAGAGTGACTTGGATAAGTTAGGTGAGTGGGCAAATGTATGGCAGATGAAGTATAATGTGGATAAATGTGAGGTTATCCACTTTGGTGGTAAAAACAGAGACAGACTATTATCTGAATGATGACAGATTAGGAAAAGGGGAGGTGCAACGAGACCTGGGTATCATGGTACATCAGTCATTGAAGGTAGGCATGCAGGTACAGCAGGCGGTTAAGAAAGCAAATGGCATGTTGGCCTTCATAGCGAGGGGATTTGAGTACAGGGGCAGGGAGGTGTTACTACAGTTGTACAGGGCTTTGGTGAGGCTACACCTGGAGTAGTGTGTACAGTTTTGGTCTCCTAACTTGAGGAAGGACATTCTTGCTATTGACGGAGTGCAGCGAAGGTTCACCAGACTGATTCCTGGGATGGCGGGACTGACATATCAAGAAAGGCTGGATCAACTGGGCTTGTATTCACTGGAGTTCAGAAGAATGAGAGGGGATCTCATAAAATTCTGACGGGTTTAGACAGGTTAGATGCAGGAAGAATGTTCCCAATGTTGGGGAAGCCCAGAACCAGGGGTCACAGTCTAAGAATAAGGGGGTAAGTCATTTAGGACCGAGATGAGGACAAACTTCTTCACCCAGAGAGTGGTGAACCTGTGGAATTCTCTACCACAGGAAGTTGTTGATGCCAATTCACTAAATATATTCAAAAAGGAGTTTGATGTAGTCCTTACTACTAGGGGGATCAAGGGGTATGGTGAGAAAGCAGGAAAGGGGTACTGAAGTTGCATGTTCATCCATGAACTCATTGAATGGCGGTGCAGGCTCGAAGGGCCAAATGGCCTACTCCTGCACCTATTTTCTATGTTTCTATGTTCACCACACAGACTGCAGCAGCTCACCACCTTCTCAGGGGCAATTAGGATGGGCAATAAATGCCAGCCTTGCCCACATACCAGGAACAAATAAAAAGGAGGGTAAAGTGGTCACAAGTCAGAGCTCAAGAAGAATGGAAAGTAAAACTCCCAGTCAGGAGTTACCGATCGCGTAGACGATGATGTCTCAAAATGTACAATAACTTGTTGGTTAATGCCGCAAATTAAGGAGGACCCAGTAAATGGGTAGTTCCTTTTGCCACAGAAGCATAATATATCACCATTCCAACAACAAACACATTGAGGGGCTGGAACTATTTGTATCAAGCTTCAGCAAACTGCGTATTAGTCCTGACGTTCCAAGATGTGGAGTCTCACGTTAGGCGCTCAGAACATACTTGGTCTCCTAATATTTTGCTACTTATCAAAGGGCTCCAGTAGAGAAGAGAACAGCGCCTCAACTGTGGTCTGATGTAAAGATAAAGTGGGTGGGACCCATGACCAGATCTGCAAAACAGAGCAATAAATGCTCAAGTTCATATGCTTTTCACCAAATGGGTATATGTTTCCCCAACATCCAAAGATACTGCGGAGATTACCAATATCCTGCTGATCGATCAGATGGAACTCGCCCATGTATAGAAACTGATACGGATGATAAAGATTTAGTATACCAGAGAGTAAAATTACATCTTCACATGGCACAACACCCTGTGCCCTCAGGACATGTAGCACACTGTCCTACACTGGTCAGTATGCTCAAGAAGTACATATGTTCTAGTAGGAAAGACTGAGATGTTACATTGTCTCTCGTATCAATGGTTATCCCAAAAATTCCAGCGGAGTAACTCCATTCAAGATAATGGTAGATAAAGACAAATTACATCAAATACACACCCAAGCTGGTCATTGCTGAATGAAGACTTATGTTTTGTTGACCGAAAAAAATGAGTGCTTAGAACTTCATCCTTGTATTTAGCCCTACACGGTCTTGTCCTTCCTTCCCTCCCTCCGCTGAGATTATGGCCAGACGAAATGAAGAGGAATTCTCACAAATAGCCCTGAAGACCTATTCTTATCGGTGTTGTCTAACTATAAGCCCAGCAGAATAAATAGTTTTGCAGCTACCAGACTTTTTTTGCTCAAGCAATTAAGACAGTGCTCATTACATGGAATATAATGTGGAAAAATGTGAAGTATCCACTTTGGTAGGAAAAATAGAAAAGCAGAGTATTTTTTAAATGGTGAGAGATTGGGAAATGTTGGTGTTCAGAGGGACCTGGGTGTCCTTGTACACAGATCACTGAAAGTTAAGTGTGAGGAGCTCATGGACTTCTCTTTATCACCAAGTTTGAGACCATTCATTCAGCTGTCACTGCTATTTCCCCCCCCAACCCCAGCAGCTAAACTCCCTCCCAGCTACCTCACCCCAGGTCTGAACCTGCAGGCTCTCTCCCCTCATGCCCTCTCCAAGTACTTGGCGTCCTTTCTGCTTCCTTGACCCTATTCCCACTAAACTGCAAACCAGCCAACTTTTTTCCCCATTTTTCTGCTCCAGCTTCCAATTGTTTCCCCTCTAAATTTTCATTGAACTCTGCTTTTATTTTGATCTTTATTTGCCTTTACAACAAGTGCTGCAAATTTACTAGTTTTTTTAAAATTCAAATTAAAAACAAAGAAGTCAAAGAGCTACAGTCATGCAACAAAGCACCTCTTCCCATCTGCAAGTTCGGAAACCCATTCGCAGGTCCTTTGTCCAGGTACGTTTGGGACGTTTCACCATGTAAATACAAGTTATTGTTGTTGTTGTAATTAACATATGACCAACAGCCTTACCCTCAACCCTCCAGGTTTCCATGCATTAAAGAGCTCACCTACAGTCCCTTTTCAATTTGGACACAGGGTCCCTACTCTTCCCCGTTGTTGACTGGCCTGTGTTTTCCAACATATATTTTAGATTTCCTCATTTACTCTCCCGTCGCACCTCCGGGAACTCTGCAGTAAATACTCACATATGGAGAGTACAACTCCCCCGTTTCTGTAATCCCACCCGGCATTTTCAGTTCCTCCAGCGGCAACTTGCACCAGTCCGATGATGGATCTGCATTAAAAATATTGAAACTTTTAAAAAATGAAGCCATGCAGTAATTTTAGGAATATTTTCCAAAAGTAAAAAACTTTATAATAATCTTATTGATAATCAAAATATCACCCAATAGAAAACAGTTTTCCACTACATATTTCTTACACACTCTTATGGGTGGCTCCTTAGATCTGCTGTACAGGGTGCTATGACAATGATCAAATAGAGCAGAGAAATCTTAAAAATTACAGAACTGAAGGAGTCTATTGAGCCCACGGTACCTCTGCCAGTCACCTATCCAACTATAGCTGTCTCCTACAACTTGGCTTGATTCCCACAGTGGCTCCTGAATTGGCCACAAACTTTCCTTTCACCTCCCCCAGAAGCAAGCTTGGTTAGGGGATGTGGTGGGCCATGTCTGATTGGGGCAGGCTGGATGGTTATTCCACACCCCCAACCACCTTTTTTCCTATGGTCATGTGCTTTCAAATACTTATCTAAATTCCTTTTTAAATGAGATTGTTACCATTTCCATCATTCTTCCATTCTTCTCCAGTATCTCTACTCCATCTTCAAGGCATCACCCTTGCATGGTTCAATTCCTACCTTGCTGAAGATAGCCAATGTAACTCAAGCAATGCTGCTCTCTCCTGCCTCACACCATCACTTCTGAAGTCCAAGGATCTACCTTTGACCTCCCTTCTTCCTGTTCATCTCTCACAATCATAGAAATTTACACCCAGGAGGCCATTCGGCCCATCGTGTCCGTGCCTTTCCTTTCACACTATCACAACATCACAACCCCCTTTCTATCTTCATTATCCAAATGTCTTAACCACCCCTCCACCTTCCAGAAGTTGCAAATCTTGGAGAATTTTACTTAAATCAAAATATTGTATTTTCCCATCCATACTTGAATTAACAATTGGATTGGGTGGGATACTGGGCTGGTGGGCAGTGTGGTGGTGGGCAGTGTGGTGGTGGGAGTAGTTCAGTGGTGAAAAGGTATTCTTAGTATCACAACACAATTACTGATTGGAAAAGCTGTTCAGCCCATCTTAAATCACCCATCCAGAAGAACCCTACAGGTTCCCCTCCATTTCAGCATCTAATAGTTTTTGAAATGATTGCAGGGTTTGCGCCTCCATGGGTCAACCAAATATCAGTCTTAAATTTACCTTTTACTAGTTTTAACTAATCCCCTTGTACTGCTCACAATTTAAAGAAATATTTCAGAATGACCTTCTCCATTCCCGTGCCTATTTTGTCGACCTCTAATATCACCTCTCGGACACCTCCTTCCCAAGCTTAAAAGGAGCAGGAGTGGGAGCCAGAGCAGGCAGTTTAAAAGAACGAGAATGGGAGCCAGAGTGGGCAGTTTAAAAGAATGGGAGTCGGAGAAGAGCAGACAGATAAAAACTGCACGGTGAAAAAAAGGGTGATGTCACAGGAGAGCAGGTAGGTGATTGTGTGTTGAGTATTACAACTTTTCTTTGCTTTCTAAGTTAGGGAAGAGGTTAAATTAAGAGCTGAGAAATTGTAACTTGCTAGCACTTATTAAATTAATAACTTAGAACAGATAAAATAATTAAACAATAAAACTCATCAACTGAATAAAAGTTTTAATGAATTAATAAATAAAACCAGGTCAGAGAGGGCAGGGCAGGTGTTGTGTGGTAACTGCAGCATGTGGGAGTTGGCAGAGAGCATCACGATCCCGAGCAACCACATCTGCAGTGTCTACAGCTCGAGGAACTTCAGCTCACTGATAGCAGACATTGCGATGCATCAGGAAGGGAAAGAGCTACCTGGACACTTTTATCCAGGAGCAGTCACACCCCTTAAGTTAGGTAGTGGTACAGGTCTGGTTAGTGGTCAGGGACAGGTGGGTGCAACTGCAACTCAGGCAGGTAAGGGGACCCCAGGTGCGGTGCTGGAGGAACCCCAGCCTTTGCTTTTATCCAACAGCTATGAGGTTTTGGCTGCCTGTGTGGATGAGGGAAAAACCTGCAGGATGGATGAACAGGTTAACCATGGCACCATGGTGCAGGAGGCCATTCAAGTACAGGAGTGAAAGGGAATGTAGCTGTGGTAGGGGACAGTCAGAGGGATAGATACAGTTCTCTGCAGCCGCGACTGGGAGTTCCGAAGGTTGTGTTGCCTGTCAGGGTTAAAGACATCTCCTTGTGGATGGAGAAGAACTTGGAGTGGGAGGGGCAGGATCCAGTTGTCGTGGTCCACGTAGGAACCAACGACATAGGTAGAACTAGGAATGAGGTTCTGCTGAAAGAGTTTGAGGAGTTGGGGCCCAAATTAAAAAGCAGAATCTCAAAGGTAATAATCTCTGGATTGTTACCTGAGCCATGTGCCAATTGGTATAGGGACAAGCAAATTAGAGAGTTAAATGCGCAGCTCAGAGAGTGGTGTGGGAGGCAGGGGTTTTGCTTCATGGGGCACTGGCACCAGTACCAGGGGAAAAAGGGGGCTGTTCCATTGGGACTGGCTCCACTTAAACCGGGCTGGAACCAGTGTCCTGACGAATCGAATAACTAGGGCAGTAGACAGGGCTTTAAACTAATGAAGGGGCAGGGGAAGTGGTTTGAGGAAAGAGTAAATTTAAAAGCAGCAAGAGATATGTCAGGGCTCTAGAGCAAAGCAGAGTTTTTGGTAAAAATAAGCAGAGTGGGTCAGGAAGGGACAGCGAGAGTAACAAAGGTAACAGGGCATCAGTGACTAAGGTGACATCAAGGACAAATGGAAAAAATGTCAAAGCTAAAGGCACTATATCTAATTATTCGAAGCATTCGCAACAAAATAGATGAATAGTGCAGACAGAAATTAATAGGTTTCATCTAATAGCCATTACGGAGACATGGTTGCAAAGTGACCAAGACTGGGAACTAAATATTCCAAGATACTTAACTTTTAGAAGAGATAGGCAAAATGGAAAAGGTAGCCCTGTTAATAATGGTAGAGAGATCTTAGCTCGGAAAATCTAGTAGTAGAATCAGTTTGAGTGGAGCGAAGAAACAGCAAGGGGCAGAAAACATTGGTGGGAGTTGTTTATAGGCCCCCAAACAGTAGTCGCAGAGTATAAATCAGGAAATTAGAGGTGCATGTAACAAGGGTAATATAGTAATCATGGGGGACTTTAATCGACATATAGACTGGGCAAATCAAATATGCAGTAATAGTGTAGAGGACAAATTCATGGAATGCGTCAGTTGCCCTTGTCCTTCTGGGCGGTAGAGGTCGTGGGTTTGGGAGGTGTTGCTGAAGAAGCCTTGGCGAGTTGCTGCAGTGCATCTTGTAGATGGTGCACACTGCAGCCACGGTGCGCCGGTGGTGGAGGGAGTGAATGTTGAAGGTGGTGGATGGGATGCCAATCAAGCGGGCTGCTTTGTCCTGGATGGTGTTGAGTGTTGTTGGAGCTGCACTCAGCCAGACAAGTGGAGGGTATTCCATCACACTCCTGACTTGTGCCTTGTAAATGCTGGAAAGGCTTTGGGGAGTCAGGAGGTGAGACACTCGCCGCAGAATACCCAGCCTCTGACCTGCTCTTGTTGCCACATTTATGTGGCTGGTCCAGTTAAGTTTCTGGTCAATGGTGACCCCCAGGATATTGATGGTGGGGGATTCGGCGATGGTAATGCCGGTGAATATCAAGGGGCGGTGATTAGGCTCTCGCTTGTTGGAGATGGCCATTGCCTGGCATTTGTGTGGCGCAATTATTACTTGCCACTTATCAGCCCAAGCCTGAATGTCGTCCAGGTCTTATTGCATGCGGGCATGGACTGCTCCATTTTCTGAGGAAATACGAGTGGAACGGAACACTGCAATCATCAGCGAACATCCCCACTTCTGACAAAATGGAGAGGTGGTCATTGATGAATTAGCTGAAGATGGTTGGGCCTAGGACCTTCTGCAGTGATGTCCTGGGGCTTGGAAGATTGACCAACAACCACCTTTCTTTGTGCTAGGTATGGCTCCAGCCAGCAGAGAGTTTTCCCCCTGATAATGATTTCAGTTTTACTAGGGCTCCTTTGTTGCCACATTTGGTCAAATGCTGCCTTGATGTCAAGGGCAGTCACTTTCACCTTATCTCTGGAATTCAGCTCTTTTGTCCACGTTTGGACCAAGGTCTGGAGCAGAGTGGTCCTGGTAGAACCCAAACTGAGCATCGGTGAGGTGGTTATTGGCAAGTAAGTGCCACTTGATAGCAGAACTGACGACACCTTCCATCACTTTGCTGATGATTGAGAGTAGACTAATGGGGCAGTAATTGGCCAGATTGGATTTGTCCTGCTTATTGTGGATAGGACATACCTGGGCAGTTTTCCACATTGTAGCTGTATTGGAACAGCTTGGTTAGAGGCGTGGCTAGTTCTGGAGCAAGTCTTCAGCACGACAGCCGGGATGTGGTCAGGTCTGAAAGCCTTTGCTGTATTCAATGCGCTCAGCCATTTCTTGATATCATGTGGCTTGGTGGGGACGTCAGGAGGAGGCGGCTGAATTGGATCATCCACTTGGCATTTCTGGCTGAAGATGTTTGCAAATGCTTCAGCCTCTGTTTTTGCACTCGAGATTTGGGATATTCATGGAGCCTCCTCCTCCTGTTAGTTTTTATAATTGTCTACCATCATTCACAACTGGATGTGGCAGGACTGCAGAGCTTTGATCTGATCCGTTGATTGTAGGATTGCTAAGCTCTGTCCATACCATGCTGCTTCCACTATTTAGCATGCATGTAGTCCTGTGTTGCAGCTTCCCCAGGTTGGCACCTCATTTTTAGGTACACCTGATGCTGCTCCTGGTATGCTCTTCTGCACTTCTCATTGAACCAGGATTGGTCCACTGGCTCGATGGTAATGGTAGTGAGGGATATGCCGGGCCATGAAGTTACAGATTGTGGTGGAATACAATTCTGCTGTTGCTGATGGCCCACAATGCCTCATGGATGTCCAGTTTTGAGCTGCTAGATCAGTTCTGAATCTATCTCATTAGCACAGTGGTAGTGCCACACAGTACGATGGAGGAGGTCTTCAGTGCGAAGACAGGAATTTGTCTGCACAAGGACACTGCTACCAAAGCTGTCATGGACAGATGCATCTGCGACAGGTAAATTGGTGAGGATGAGGTTAAGTAGTTTTTCCCTCGTGTTGGTTCTCTCCACCTGTCGCAGGCCCAGTCTGACAGATATAACCTTTAGGACTTTGCCAACTCGGTCAGTAGTGGTGCTACGGAGCCACACTCTGATGAACATTGAAACCATCCACCCAGAGTACATTCTGTGCCCTTGCTACCCTCAGTGCTTCTTCCAAGTGGTGTTCAACATAGGGAAAGATCATTTCCTCGGGTGGAAGTTAGTGACGAAGGCTCATCAATTTGAAATTGTCACTAATGTGTGGAGAGAGGCGAGGAGAAATTTCTTTACACCAAGGGTTCCTGCAGTGTAGAAAGTTTGGGCACTAGTCATAGTTGAGGCAGAGACTATTGCATCTACCAAAAAAACTTGTATAATTAGCAGAAATAGTCAACACTACACAGAGAGCAGGCAGTGGAATTAGTAAGGTATTGATTCCGGGCTATGGGGAGAGAGCAGGCCAATGGGATTAGTTAGATAAGAACATAAGAAATAGAAGGAGTCGGCCATTTGAACCCTCGAGCCTGCTCCGCCATTCAATGAGATCATGTCTGATCTGATCATGGGCTCAACTCTACTTCCCTGCCGCTCCCCATAACCCTCGACTTGCCTATAGATCAAAAATCTGTCTATAGAAACATAGAAATCCACAGAGCAGAAGGAGGCCATTTCGGCCCATCGTGTCCGCACCGACCGACAAAGAACCGCACCGCCCTCAGTCAGCAGCCCTGAAGGTTACTTATAAACCTATGAACAATGAACAATGACGGAAAGGTAAAGAGCACCAAGCCCAACCAGTCCACCCCACCCCACACAACTGCGACACCCCTTGCACCGAACCATTCTACACTCCACCCATCCTGGCCAATTGGGGAAAAAGAAATCTGGGAAAATTCCTCTCCGACCCATCCAGGCGATCGAAACTAGTCCAGGAGATTACCCTGGCCGTATTCGAATCCCTGCAGTACTTACCATTATATCTGCACCTACCAACAAGAGGTTATCCAGTCTAATCCTAATTACCAGCTCTAGGTCCGTAACCCTTCAGGTTACGGCACTTTAAGTGCCCATCCAAGCACCTTTTAAATGTTGAGGGTTTCTGCATCCACCACCCTTCCAGGCAGAGAGCTCTAGACCCCCACAACCCTCTGCATAAAGAAGCCCCCCCCCCCCTCAAATTCCCTCCGAACCTTCTACTAACCACCTTAAAACTATGCCCCCTCGTAATTGACCCCTCCACCAATTGAAATAGGCCCTTACTATCCACTATCTCCAGGCCCCTCAAAATTTTGTACACCTCAATGAGGTCTCCTCTCAACTTCCTCTGTTCCAATGAGAACAAACCT
This sequence comes from Pristiophorus japonicus, assembly GCF_044704955.1. Taxonomy (NCBI): domain Eukaryota; kingdom Metazoa; phylum Chordata; class Chondrichthyes; family Pristiophoridae; genus Pristiophorus; species Pristiophorus japonicus. Next base: position 69,540,379 of record NC_091992.1, on the reverse strand, counting down.
AGCTCAGATTCTCCATTCCAGGCAGCATCCCAGTAAATCTCCTCTGCATCCTCTCTTGTGCAATCATGTCTTTCCTCTAATACAGCAAAAAGACCTGCACTCCAGCTGTGGCCTAACCAGAGTATTATACAGTTTAAGCATAACCTCCCTGCTCTTATATTCTATGCCTCAGCCAATAAAGGCAAGCATTCCATATGCCCTCTTAACCATCTTATCCACCTGGCCTGCTACTTTCAGGGTTCTGTGGACAAGCACTCCAAGGTCCCTTTGTTCATCTACACTATTAAGTGGCCTACTGCTTAAAGTGTATACCCTTTCCTTATTGGCCCTCCCAAAGTGCATCACCTCACACTTCTTGGAATTAAATTCCATTTGCCACTGCTCTGCCTACCTGACCAGTAGATTGATATTCTCCTGCAGCCCATGACTTTCCTCTTCATTATCAAGCACACAGCCAATTTTAGTGTCATCTGCAAATTTCTTAATCATACTCCTTATATTCAAACCTAAATCATTGATATATACCACAAAAAGCAAGGGTCCCAGTACTGAACGCTGCCAAACCCCACTGGAAACATCCTTCCAGTCACAAAAATATCCATCAACCATTACCCTTTGCTTCCTACCACCAAGCCAATTTTGGATCCAACTAGCCACTTTGCCCTGGATCCCATGGGCTTTAACCTTTGTGACCAGTCTACAATGTGGGACCTTATCAAAAGCTTTGCTAAAGTCCATATCGTACATACTACCCTCATCGACCTGCTTGGTTACCTCCTCAAAAAATTCAAATCGGGTTAGTCAGACACGATCTTCCTTTAACAAATTTGTGCTGACTGTCCCCAATTAATCCTTGCCTTTCCAAATGAAGATTTATCTGTCTTTCAGGATTTTTTTCCAATAATTTTCCCACCACTGAGTTTAGGCTGACAGGCCTGTAATTACTCAGCCTATCCCTTTCTCCCTTCTTAAACAAGGGTACCACATTAGCAGTTCTCCAGCACCATGCCCAAATCCAAAGAGGACTGGAAAACTATGGTCAAGGCCTCTGCTATTTCCTCTTTTACTTTGTTCAACAGCCTGGGATGCATTTCATCCGGGCCTGGGGAATTATCTACTTTCAAAGTTGCTAAACCCCTTAATACCTCCACCTTAAATATATTCAAAGTCTCCACAGCTATCTTGGGGAGAGGATTCCAAAGATTCACAACCCTCAGAAGAAATTCCTCCTCATCTCCATTTTAAATTGGGGGCAACCCCTTATTCTGAAATTATGCCCCCTAATTCTAGATTCCCCCACTAGGGGAAACTTTCTCACTGCATCTACCTTGTCAAGCCCACTCAATTTTGTGTTTCAATAAGATATCCTCTCATTCTTCTAAACTCTGATGAGTATAGGGCCAACCTCCTCAACCTTTCTTCATAAGCCTTCATCTCAGGAATCAACCTAGTTAACCTACTCTGAACTGCCTCCAATGCAAGTATCTCTCTCTTTAAATAGAGACCGAAACTGTACACAGTATTCCAGGTGTAGCAGGACTTCCCTGCTTTTATACTCTATTCCTCTTGCCTACCTGATCACTTGCTGTACCTGCATGCTAACTTTTTGTGTTTCATGCACAAGGACCTCCAGGTCTCTCTGTACTGCAGCACTATGCAAGTTTTCTCCAATTAAATTATAATTTTCTTTTCTATTATTTCTGCCAAAGTGGATAACCTCACATTTTCCCACATTTCCATCTGCCAAATTTTTGCCCACTCTCAGCCTATCTTTGCAGATTTTGTATGTCCTCACAATTTGCTTTCCCACCCATCTTTGTATCATGAGCAAACTTGGCTACATTACACTCAGTCCCTTCATCCAAGTCATTAATATAGATTGTAAATAGTTGAGGCCCCAGCACTGATCCCTGTGGCACCCCACTAGTTACAGTTTGCCAACCGGAAAATGACCCATTTATCCCAACTCTCTGTTTTCTATTAGCTAGCCAATCCTCTATCCATGCTAATATATTACCCCCAACCCCGTGAGCTCTTATCTTGTGCAGTAACTTTTATGTAGCAGTGTATCAAATTACTTCTGGAAATCCAAATACACAACATCTACTGGTTCCCCAATTAACTAGCCTGCTCGTAACATCCTCAAAGAACTCTTAACAAATTTGTCAAACACGATTTCCTTTTCAAAATCCATGTTGACTCTGCTTGATTATACTATTTCCTAAATGTCTTGCTACCACTTCCTTAATAATGGATTCCAGCATTTTCCCAACGACAGATGTTAGGCTAACTGGTCTATAGTTTCCTGCTTTCTGTCTCCTTGAATAGGAGCGTTACATTTGCAGTTTTCCAATCCACTCAGACTTCTCCAAAATCCAAGGAAATTTGGTACATTACAACCAATGCACCCACTATCTCTGCAGCCACTTTTTAGTGGCCTACCACTAATCTTCACAACATTGTCTGCCTGTAGTCCCATTAGTTTACCGAGTACTTTGTCCTCTAATCGTGATTGTTTTAAGTTCCTCCCTCCCTATAACCCTTTGATTATCTATTATTGGGATCCTTGTAGTATCTTCTACCGTGAAGACCAAAATATCCCTCACTCAACCCTTCCCCCACTCGCACGCACCCCACTCTTCACTTCACTTCACCTCACCCCTCCCTCTCCCTATTCTCCCCCTGACTCACCTCAGTACCGGGCCGGTTGCCGTTTCCGCGCGGGCGGGTCACGGGACCCGGATTTAAGCTGCCCGGGGTGCGCATGCGCAGTATGCGGTCCTGTCACTGTGGTGACGTCACCAGCGGGCGACCGAGTCACGTGCGCTGCTCCAGCCGCAGGCGGGAAATTCAAACCGGCTCATGGCTTGAGAGCAACCGCGGGAAGGGCAGTCCAGACACACACCGTCACACTGCCACACACGCAAGATCGCTCGCTCACCCTCACAATGACTCACTCACTCATCCTCACAATGACTCACTCGCTCATCCTGACTCACTCACCCTCACAATGACTCACTCGCTCACCCTCACAATGATTCACTCACCCTCACAATAACTCACTCACCCTCACAATGATTCACTCACCCTCACAATGACTCACTCACTCACTCACCCTCACAATGACTCACTCACTCACCCTCAATGACTCACTCACACAATGACTCACTCACTCACCCTCACAATGACTCACACACTCACCCTCACAATGACTCACTTACACACCCTCACAATCACACACTCATCCTCACAATGACTTACTCACTCACCCTCACAATGACTCACCCTCACAATGACTTACTCACCCTCACAATCACTCACCCTCACAATGACACACTCACTCACACTCACTCACTCACCCTCACAATGACTCACTCACCCTCACAATGACACACTCGCTCACCCTCACAATGACTCACTCGCTCACTCACCCTCACAATGACTCACTCACTCAACCTCACAATGACTCACTCACTCACCCTCACAATGACTCGCTCACCCTCACTCACCCTCACAATGACTCACTCGCTCACTCACCCTCACAATGATTCACTCACTAACCCTCACTCACTCACCCTCACAATCACTCACTCAGTCACACCCTCACAATTACTCACTCACCCTCACAATGACTCACTCACTCACCCTCACAATGACTCACTCACTCACACCCTCACAATGACTCACTCGCTCACCCTCACAATGACTCACTCACTCACCCTCACAATGACTCACTCACACACTCACCCTCACAATGACTCACTCACTCACCCTCACAATGACTCACTCACTCACCCTCACAATGACTCACTCACTCACCCTTACAATGACTCACTCACTCACCCTCACAATGACTCACTCACCCTCACAATCACTCACTCACTCACCCTCACAATCACTCACTCACTCACACAACCTCACAATGACTCACTCACTCACACAACCTCACTGACTCACTCACTCAACCTCACAATGACTCTCTCACTCACTCAACCTCACAATGATTCACTCACTCATCCTCACAAGGACTCACTCACTCACCCTCACAATGACTCACTCACACAACCTCACAATGACTCACTCACTCACACAACCTCACAATGACTCACTCACTCACTCAACCTCACAATGACTCTCTCACTCACTCAACCTCACAATGACTCACTCACTCACCCTCACAATGACTCACTCACCCTCACAATGACTCACTCACTCACTCAACCTCACAATGACTCACTCACTCACTCAACCTCACAATGACTAACTCACTCACCCTCACAATGACTTACTCACCCTCACAATGACTCACTCACTCACTAAACCTCACAATGACTCACTCACTCAACCTCACAATGACTCACTCACTCACCCTCACAATGACTCACTCACTCACCCTCACAATGACTCACTCACTCACTCGACCTCACAAGGACTCACTCACTCAACCTCACAATGACTCACTCACTCACACTCACAATGACTCTCTCACTCACTCAACCTCACAATGACTCACTCACTCACCCTCACAATGACTCACTCAACCTCACAATGACTCACTCACTCACTCAACCTCACAATAACTCACTCACTCACTCGACCTCACAATGACTCACTCACTCAACCTCACAATGACTCACTCACTCACACTCACAATGACTCACTCACTCACTCAACCTCACAATGACTCACTCAACCTAACAATGACTCACTCACTCACTCAACCTCACAATGACTCACTCACTCACAATCACTCACTCACTCACCCTTACAATGACTCACTCACTCAACCTCACAATGACTCACTCACTCACCCTCACAATGACTCACTCACTCAACCTCACAATGACTCACTCACCCTCACAATGACTCACTCAACCTCACAATGACTCACTCACTCACACAACCTCACAATCACTCACTCAACCTCACAATGACTCACTCACCTCATCCTCACAATGACTCACTCACTCACACAACCTCACAATCACTCACTCATTCACTCACACAACCTCACAATCACTCACTCACTCACACAACCTCACAATGACTCACTCACTCACTCACTCACACAACCTCACAATGACTCACTCACTCACACAACCTCACAATGACCCACATCCTCACTCACTCACACAACCTCACAATGACCCACACCCTCACTCACACAACCTCACAATGATCCACTCACTCACCCTCTCACTCACTCACACAACCTCACAATCACTCACTCACACAACCTCACTGACTCCCTCACTCACTCACTCTCTCACTCACACAACCTCACAATGACTCCCTCACTCACTTACTCACTCACGCAACCTCACAATGACTCACTCACTCACTCACAATGACTCACTCACTCACTCACTCACTCACACAACCTCACAATGACTCACTCACTCACACAACCTCACAATGACCCACACACTCACTCACTCACTCACACAACCTCACAATGACCCACACACTCACTCACTCACTCACACAACCTCACAATGACCCACACACTCACTCACTCACTCACACAACCTCTCAATGACTCACTCACTCACTCACACAACCTCACAAGGACACACAGTCTCACTCACTCACTCAGACAACCTCACAATGAACCACACACTCACTCACTCACTCACACAACCTCACAATGACCCACACACTCACTCACTCACTCACACAACCTCACAATGACCCACACACTCACTCACTCACTCACACAACCTCTCAATGACTCACTCACTCACACAACCTCACAAGGACACACAGTCTCACTCACTCACTCAGACAACCTCACAATGAACCACACACTCACTCACTCACTCACACAACCTCACAATGACCCACACCCTCACTCGCTCACTCACTTACTCACTCACAAAACCTCACAATGACCCACACACTCACTCACTCACTCACACAACCTCACAATGACCGACTCACTCACTAACTCACTCACTGACACAACCTCACAATGACCCACACACTCACTCACTCTCTCACTCACACAACCTCACAATGACCCACGCACTCACTCACTCACTCACTCACTCACTCACTCACTCACACAACCTCACAATGACCCACACCCTCACTCACTCACTCACACAACCTCACAATGACCCACACACTCACTCACTCACTCACACAACCTCACAATGACCCACACACTCACTCACTCACTCACTCACTCACACAACCTCACAATGACCCACACACTCACTCACTCACTCACACAACCTCACAAGGACACACAGTCTCACTCACTCACTCACACAACCTCACAATGACCGACTCACTCACTAACTCACTCACTGACACAACCTCACAATGACCCACACACTCACTCACTCTCTCACTCACAAAACCTCACAATGACCCACACACTCACTCACTCACTCACACAACCTCACAATGACCGACTCACTCACTAACTCACTCACTGACACAACCTCACAATGACCCACACACTCACTCACTCTCTCACTCACACAACCTCACAATGACCCACGCACTCACTCACTCACTCACTCACTCACTCACTCACTCACACAACCTCACAATGACCCACACCCTCACTCACTCACTCACACAACCTCACAATGACCCACACACTCACTCACTCACTCACACAACCTCACAATGACCCACACACTCACTCACTCACTCACTCACTCACACAACCTCACAATGACCCACACACTCACTCACTCACTCACACAACCTCACAATGACCCACACACTCACTCACTCACTCACACAACCTCATTGACTCCCTCTCTCACTCACACAACCTCACAATGACTCCCTCACTCACTCACTCACACAACCTCACAATGACTCACTCACTCACTCACACAACCTCACAATGACTCACTCACTCACACAACCTCACAATGACTCACTCACTCACTCACACAACCTCACAATCACTCACTCACTCACTCACACAACCTCACAATGACCCACACCCTCCCTCACTCACTCACTCACTCACTCACACAACCTCACAATGACCCACACCCTCACTCACTCACACAACCTCACAATGACCCACACCCTCACTCACTCACTCACTCACTCACACAACCTCACAATTACTCACACACTCACTCACTCACTCACTCACTCACACAACCTCACAATGACATAGAGGCCATACCTATCCCAGTATCAGACCTGGCCTAGTGATGCTGCAGCCCATGGTTGGCATCTTTTGACACACTAACTCAGTGATCTGCAAGCTACCAGCACTGTTGGTTATGATGCTAATTCCTCAGCTGGCCACAGCTGGCTCCTCCCAGTATGTCCACCACCATGTTTAGACGAAGAGTGCAAGCATTTTAATAACATTACTTTTTATGTAAGCGACAACAACTTGCAGTTATATAGCTCCATTAACGTAGTAAAACGTCCCAAGGTGCTTCACAGAATGGTAATCAGGCAAAAATTAATACTGAGCCAAGCAAGGAGATATTAGGACAGGTAAGTGGTAGGTTTTAAGGAGCATCTTAAAGTGAGAGGCAGAGAGAATTAGTGAGGGAATTCCAGAGATTAGGGGCGAGATGGCTGAAGACACAGTGGCCAATGGTGGGCCTGAGGGAGTGAGCACCACCTGTCTCCCCCCACCCCCACCCCAACTCCCCCCCCCTACCCAAGCCTCCGCCCATCTGCTCTGCAACCCTTATCCATGCCTTTGTTATATCAAGACTCAATTATTCCAACGCTCTCCTGGCCAGCCTTCCATCTACCATCCTCCGTAAAAGTGAGATCATCCAAAACTCTGCTGTCCGTATACTAACTCACGTCAAGTCCTGTTCATCCATCACCCCTGCACTCACTGAAATACATTGGCTCCCGGTCCAACAATACCTCAAATTTAAAATTCTCAACCTTGTTTTCAAATCCCTCCATGGCCTTGCCCCTCGCTGTCTCTGTAACCTCCTCCAGCAGTACAACCCTTTGGGATCTCTCCACTGCTCCAATTCTGGCCTCGTGAGCATCCTTGATTTTAATTGCTCCACCATTGGTGGCCGTGCCTTCAGCTGCCTGGGCCACAAGCTCTGGAGCTCCCTCCCTAAACCTCTCTGCCTCTCTACCTCTCTTTCCTCCATTAAGACGCTCCTCAAGCTTTTGGTCACCTGCCCTGGTATCCATTATTGGCTGAATACATTCCTATGAAGCAACTTGGAATGTTTTACTATGTTAAAGGCCTATATGAATGGAAGATGTTTGTAGCTGAAATGTATGCATATGTGAATATGCTCACAGGTTGGTAGAGCTGTTGAGTTGTGAGTGGCTTAGCCAGTCATGTGATGGTCACAAGACTCAATAAAACCCCAGCCAGTTGGATTTCGGAGATCCATGATGGGGCAGGTGGTTGTGAGCCTGGTGGATGAACTGGTAATGTATAGTGTGATTGTTAGAGGGACCTGGGTGTCCTTGTACACCAGTCATTGAAAGCAAACATGCAGGCAGGTGCAGCAAGCAGTTAGGAAGGCAAATGGTATGTTGCAAGAGGATTTGAGTACAGCAGCAAGGATGTCTTACTATAGTCATACAGGGCCTTGGTGAGACCACATCTGGAGTATTGTGTGCAGTTTTGGTCTTCTTATCTAAGAAAGGATATACTTGCCATAGAAGGAGTACAGCGAAGGTTCACCAGACTGATTCCTGGGATGGCAGGACTACCGTATGAGGAGAGTTTGGGTCGACTAGGCCTGTATTCACTAGAGTTTAGAAGAAGGAGAGGGGATATCATTGAAACTGTTATATATATGGACTTGTGTTTACTCTGTACAGCCACTCATTCCCCGGAGTCCCAAGGGATCCCATAATCCCTTCGGAGCACAGGTATTTAAGAAGGCTTCACACATTGGAGAGGCATGCTGGAGACGGTCTTTGAGCTCACAGTGTTCAGTCTGACTCTTTCTCCATACACAACAACTGGCGACAAGATACAGATAACGAACCCAAAGATGCAGAGAACAGTGGGCATCCTGGAGAAATTTTCAGAGGGAGATGATTAGAAAACTTTTGTGGAGCGACTCGACCAATACTTCGTGGCTAACGAGCTAGATGGGGAAGAGAATGCTGCCAAATGTAGAGTGATCCTCCTCACCGTCTGTGGGGCACCAACGTATGGCCTCATGAAGAATCTGCTCACTCCAGCGAAACCCATGGAGAAATCGTACGACGATTTTTGCACACTGGTGTGAGAGCATTTGAACCCAAGGAAAGCGTTCTGATGGCGAGGTACCGGTTCTACACCTACAAAAGGTCTGAAAACCAGGAAGTGGCGAGTTATGTCGCCGAGCTGAGATGCCTTGCAGGACATTGCGAATTTGAAGGACTTTTGGAGCACATGCTCAGAGACTTTTTCGTACTTGGCATTGGCCACGAAACCATACTTTGCAAGCTTTTGACTGTAGAGACCAACCTTGAGTAATGCCATAGCGATAGTGCAGGCGTTCATTGCCACCAGTGACAATACTAAGCAAATCTCTCAGCACACAAGTACTGTGAACAAAGTGATGTTGTTTTCGAATCGTAACGTACATGGTAGGTCACACATGCCTGCAGCTATATGTCCGCAGATGTCTCAGATTCCACCATCAAGGGTGATGAATGCAAGGCCATTAACACCTTGTTGGCGCTGCGGGATTGATCATTGTTTCCATTCATGCTGATTCAAAGGATACATTTGCAAGGGCTGTGGAACAATAGGACACCTCTAACGAGTGTGCAGGTGAGCTGCTAAGCCTGTTAAACCTGCAAACCACCATGTTGCAGAGGAGGACAGATCCACGGAGGATCACTATGAACCGAGCCTCAGATAGAAGAGGTAGAGGTACATGGGGTGCACACATTCACCACGAATTGTCCCCCGATAATGCTGAATATTGAACTAAATGGACTCCCGGTGTCAGTGGAGCTGGACACGGGCGCGAGCCAGTCCATCATAGGCAAAAAGACTTTCGAAAGGTTGTGGTGCAACAAGGCCTCAAGGCCAGTCTTAACGAGACTAAGAACTTGCACTAAAGAACTGATTCCTGTCATTGGCAGGAGACCATAAAGGTCTCCTACAATGGAGCGGTGCACAAGCTACCGCTTTGGGTGGTACCGGGCAATGGTCCCACACTGCTCGGCAGGAGCTGGCTGGGAAAGATATGCTGGAACTGGATCAATGTCCGAGCGCTATCGCCCGCTGACAACACTTCGTGTGCCCAGGTCTTAAACAAATTTACTTCACTGTTCGAACCAGACATCGGGAAATTGCAAGGAGTAAAAGTGCAGATCCACCTAATTCCGGGGGCGCGACCAATCCATCACAAGGCGAGAGCAGTACCGTACATGATGAGAGAAAGGGTAGAGATTGAGCTAGACCGGCTGCAATGAGAGGGCATCATTTCACCGATCGAGTTCAGCGAGTGGGCCAGTCCTATTGTCCCAGTCCTCAAGGGAGAAGGCACCGTCAGAATCTGTGGCGATTACAAAGTAACTATCAATCGTTTCTCCCTGCAGGACCAATACCCACTACCAAAAGCCGACGACCTCTCTGCAATGCTGGCGGGAGGAAAGATGTTCACGAAGCTGGATCTGACTTCAGCCTACATGACGCAGGAACTGGAGGAATCATCGAAGGCCCTCACCTGCATCAACACGCACAAAGATATTTTTGTTTATAACAGATGCCCGTTTGGAATCCGATCAGCGGCGGCGATATTCCAGAGAAACGTGGAAAGTTTACTGAAGTTGGTCCCGCACACTGTGGTCTTCCAGGACAACATCTTGGTCACAGGTCGGAACACAGTCAAGCATCTGCAGAACCTGGAGGAGGTTCTTAGTCGACTCAACCGCATGGGGCTTAGGTTAAAACGATCAAAGTGCGTTTTCCTGGCGTGTGAAGTGGAGTTCCTGGGAAGGAGGATTGCGGCGGATGGCATCAGGCGCAAAGACTGAGGCAATCGAGAACGCACCAAGGCTACAGAACATGATGGAGCTGCATTTCTGGGAATCTTTAACTAGTTTGGTAACTTCTCACCGGGTCTCAGCACCCTGCTAGAACCACTACATGTCTTACTACGAAAAGGGGGCGAATGGGTTTGGGGCAAAAGCAAAGAAAATGCCTTTGTAAAAGTGAGAAAATTGCTATGCTCAAACAAATTGCTTGTGTTGTATGATCCATGTAAGCGTTTGGTACGAGCATGTGATGTGTCGTCATATGGCGTCGGGTGTGTATTGCAACAAGCTAATGATTTCGGGAAACTGCAACCGGTTGCTTATGCATCCAGCAGTTTGTCTAAGGCCAAGAAAGCCTGCAGCATGATTAAAAAAGAAGCGTTAGCGTGTGTCTATGGGGTAAAGAAAATGCATCAATACCTGTTTGGGCTAAAATTCGAATTGGAAACTGACCATAAGCCACTTATATCCCTGTTTTCCGAGAGTAAAGGACTAAATACCAACTCATCAGCCCGCATCAAGAGATGGGCGCTCACGTTGTCCGCATACAACTACGCCATTCACCACAGGCCAGGCATAGAAAACTGCGCCGATGCTCTCAGTAGGCTGCCATTGCCCAACACGGGGGTGGAAATGGCGCAGCCCGCAGATCTAGCCATGGTTGCGGAAGCATTTGAGAGTGAGCAATCACCCGTCACTGCCCGGCAGATCAAAACCTGGATGAGCCAGGTCCCCTTATTATCTCTAGTCAAAAGCTGTGTGCTTCACGGGAGCTGTTCCAGTGTCCCAGTGGAAATGCAGGAAAAGATAAAGCCGTTCCAGCGGCGCAAAGATGAAATGTCTATACATTGTTCTGTGGGACAATCGAATAGTGGTCCCTAAGAAGGGCAGAGACACCTTCATCAGTGACCTTCACAGTACCCACCCAGGCATCGTAATCATGAAAGCGATAGCCAGATCCCATCTGTGAACACAGGACTCTATAAGCCCGGTATCGATGCGGACTTATAGAGTCCTGTGTTCACAGATGTAATACATGCTCGCAGTTGAGCAATGTACCCAGGGAGGCGCCGCTAAGTTTATGGTCTTGGCCCTCCAAACTGTGGTTTAGGGTACACGTCGACTATGGAGGCCCGTTCTTGGGTAAAGTGTTCCTTGTGGTTGTAGACGCGTACTTCAAGTGGATTGAATGTGAGATAATGTCGGCTAGCACATCCGCTGCCACCACTGAAAGCCTGCGGGCCATGTTTGCCACTCACAGTTTACCCGATGTCCTGGTGAGTGACAACAGGCCATGTTTTATCAGTGCTGAGTTCAAAGAATTCATGACCCGTAACAGGATCAAACATGTCACATCTGCCCCGTTCAAACCAGTGTCTAATGGTCAGGCAGAAAGAGCAGTGCAAACCATCAAGCAAGGCTTAAAGAGGTAACTAAAGGCTCACTGCAGACTCGCCTATCCCGAGTCCTGCTAAGCTACCGCATGGGACCACACTCACTCTCTGGGACCCCACCTGCTGAACTGCTCATGAAAAGAGCACTTAAGACAAGGCTCTCGTTAGTTCACCCTGATCTACATGAACAGGTAGAGAGCAGGCAGCTTCAACAAAGTGCATACCATGATAGCGCAAATATGTCACGCGAGATTGAAGTCAATGATCCTGTATTCGTATTAAATAATGGGCTAGTCCCAAGTGGCTTCCCGGCACTGTCGTGGCCAAAGAGGGGAGCAGGGTGTTTCGGGTCTAACTTTCAAATGGACTCATTCACCGGAAACACTTGGACCAAATCAAACTCAGATTCATGGTCTACCCTGAGCAACCCACCTTGGACCCTACCTTTTTTGATCCCCCAACACACACACCAGTGGCAACCGACACCACTGTTGACCATGAAGCAGAACCCATCATCCACAGCAGCCCTGCAGGGCCCAACACACCAGGCAGCCCAGCAAGGCCAGCTGCACAGCAGCCCAGTGAGGGACCAACAAATGATTCAACAACACCAGCTTTCACACCAAGACGATCAACCAGGGCAAGAAGGGCCCCAGATCAACTCACATTGTAAATAGTTACACTATTGACTTTGCGGGGGAATGTTGTTATATATGTGGACTTGTATATGCTCTGTACAGCACCAGAGGGCTCATTCCCCTGGAGTCGCAAGGGATCCCATAATCCCTTGGGAGTACAGGTATTTAAGAAGGCTTCACAGGTTGGAGAGGCATTCTGGAGACCTGCAATAAAAGACTAAGGTTGCACTTTACTTTGAGCTCACAGTGTTCAGTCTGACTCTTTCTCCATACACAACAGAAACCTATAAAATTCTGATGGGGTTGGATAGACTGGATGCGGGGAGGATGTTTCCCCTGGCTGGGATGTCTAGAACAAGGGCTCACAGTCTCAGGATACAGGGTAGGACATTTAGGACCGAGATGAGGAGAAATTTCTTCACTCGGAGGGTGGTGAACCTGTGGAATTCTCTATCACAAAAGGCTGTGAGAGGCCAAGTCGCTGAATATATTTAAGAGGGAGATAGATAGATTTCTAGAAACAAAAGGCATCAAGGGGCATGGGGAAAAAGCAGGAATATGGTGTTGAGATAGAGGATCAGCCATGATCATATTGAATGGTGGTGCAAGCTCAAGGGGTCGAATGGCCTGCTACTGCTGCTATTTTCTTTGTTTCTAAACCTTTGCTAATAAACCAACTAGTTCTTAATAGCAATGTGTTGCTATGAATCCTTAAGCAAAGAACCCATGAAGCAAACGTATTACATTAGCTGATGCATAATTAATTGTCACTTGGAAAAATATGGGTTAATAAATGAAAGGCAAATTGTGACTTGATCGAGTTCTTCGATGAAGTAATGGAGAGGGTCAGTGAAGGTAGTGTGATTGGCGTTGTGTGTATGAACTTTCAAACATCCCTTTGATAAAGTACCACATAATAAACTTATTAGCAAAATTGCAGCCCGTGGGATTAAAGGGGCAAAACTGGCTAAAGACAGAAAGCAGAGAGTGGGATTGGAAGGAACTTTACAGTGGTGTTCCCAGGGGCGGGAGTTGGGACCACTATGCTTTTTTATATATATTAATCACCTGCATTTGGGTAAACAGGACATAATTTGAAAGTTTAAAAGTGACCTGAAACTCAGAAATGTAGTAAACGGAGGAGGATGGCAGAGTATTATGGTCTGGAATGCCCTAGAATGAGCGGTGGTGCCAGATTCACTAACTTTCAGAAGGGAATTGAATAAATACATGACGGGGAAACGTTTGCAGGGCTCTGGGGAAGCAGCAGGGGAGTGGGACTAATTGAATCGCTCTTTCACAGAGTCAGCACAGGCCTCCTGCTGTGCTCCATCATTCTGGGATTCTATGAAGGCGCCAGATTTGGAGGAATGTAAAGATCCTGGAGGATTGTGGGGCTGGGGAGGACCGAGGCCTTTGAGGGATTTGAACACAAGGATGAAACTTTTAAAATCGAGGTGTTGCTGGGCTGGGAGCCAATGTAGCTCAGCAAGCACAGGGGATGATGGGTGATCGGGACTTGGTGCGAGTTAGGAAATGGCAGCAGTTTTGGATGAGCTGACGTTTATGGAGAGTGGAAGATGTGAGGTTGCTAATGAGCCATAAAAGACCTTCTTTGAGATTTGTTCGTCAGACATTGGCACAACACGACCTCACCATTCCGTCTGATCGTCATTAGTTGTCTCAAGCAGCTTAGGTGAAAGTGATTCTGTTTCTTAATGGGGCGTGAATGTGTTGGCCGAGTCTCACAGGCATAAAGCAGGGTCGTCAGAGAGGCAGCCCTGTATTCTTTGAGGGGACTAACTATTTGTACGGCACTTTTTTGACCGATAGGTGACAAGCCGCGCCCTCTGTAAAGCTCCGCCCCCTCACTGCCGAATCATTCCATGAACGTGGTGTCGAGAAGCAGGAGCTGAGGCTCCAACTCCCGCCCCCCACCCCAAGCCAGCCTAGGCCCGGGCAGGGGGGGGTGGTAAATGGCGAGAGAGAGGCTGCAGGGGAGTGGGGGGGGGGGAGAGAGAGAGGCTACGGGGGAGTGGGGGGGGGAGAGAGAGAGGATCGGGGGTGGGGGGGGAAGAGATGCTGGGGGGGTAGAGAGAGGCTGGAGGGTGAGAGAGAGGCTGGGGGGGGGGGGTGGAGAGAGAGGCTGGGGGAGAGAGAGAGAGAGAGGCTGGGGGAGAGAGAGAGAGAGAGGCTGGGGGAGAGAGAGAGAGAGAGGCTGGGGGAGAGAGAGAGAGAGGCTGGGGGAGAGAGAGAGAGAGAGGCTGGGGGAGAGAGAGAGAGAGAGAGGCTGGGGGAGAGGAGAGAGAGGCTGGAGGGAGAGGGGAGAGAGGCTGCGTGGAGGGGGGAGAGAGAGGCTGGGGGGAGGGGGTAGAGTGAGGTGGGGGGGAGAGAGAGGCTGGGGGGGAGAGAGAAAGGCTTGGTGGGGAGAGAGAGAGGCTGGCGGGGGGGGGGGCGGAGAGGCTGGGGATGGGAGAGAGAGAGAGGCTGGAGGGAGGGGGTAGAGAGAGGTGTGGGGAAGAGAGAGAGGCTGTGCAGGGAGTGGGAGGGAGAGAGGCTGGGGGGGAGAGAGAGGGTGGGGGCGGGGAGAGAGGCTGGAGGGAGGGGGAGAGAAGCTGAGGGAGGGGATAGAGAGAAGTTGGGGTGGAAGATAGTGAGGCTGTGCGGGGAGTGGGAGGGAGAGAGACTGGGGGGGGGAAGAGAGAGGCTGGGGGCGGGGCGAGAGGCCAGGGGCTGAGGGGGGAGAGAGGCTGGGGTGAGAGAGAGAGTCTTGGGGGAGAAGAGAGAGGCTGGGGGAGGAGGGAGTGAGAGCGAGACTGGGGGGAGAGGGGAGAGAGAGAGAGAGAGACTGGGGGAGGGGAGAGAGAGAGTGACTGAGGGGAGGGGGATGTCATGTATTCAACTGTCATTGTAACCCATGTTGTACACCTTGAGAACACTGTCCAGAAGGGGGTGAACTTGTGGGAGACACTCCTAACCTGGACTTTCCGGTATAAAAGGGGAAGCTCCACCCACCGTCTATCTCTTGAGGTCTTGGTAATAAAGGTAACTGGTCACTGAGTGATCTTCTCTCAAGTATGGGTCTCGTGTGCATTTTACTGTATAGTAAGGACATATTATTGGCGACGAGAAACTGGGATTTAAACCATGTGAGCATGGCCACAAGCAGCACAGAAGAGAGGTACTGTGTTGGTGATGATTGGAACGACTTTATTGAGAGACTACAGCAAAGTTTTGTCACTGGGGTTGGGACAGGATTCGGCCGACAAACGCAGGGCTCATCTCCTGACGGTTTGTGAAGCCAGAACCTACTCCGTGATGAAGGACCTTCTCGCGCCAGAGAAGCCGGCGGACAAGACGTTCGAAGAGCTCAGTAAGTTGATCGGGGAACACCTTAAACCGGCGAGCAGCATGCACATGGCGAGACACCGGTTTTACACGCACCGGCGGCAAGAAGGGCAAAGCGTTCCAGACTTCGTGGCAGATCTCCGGCGACTGGCGAGCCTATGTAAGTTCCCAGATGCATGCAGAGCGGAGATGCTGTGAGACTTTTTTATTGAGGGTATCGGGCACGCTGGCGTTTTCAGGCAACTGATTGAGACCAAAGACTTGACCTTGGAAGCGGCGGCTCTGATAGCCCAGACAATTTTCTCATGGGAGGAAGAGACCAAAATGATTTATGGCAAAAATATTGCCTCAAATGCGGCAAACAACCAGGAAGTCAACATTGTTAACGTGGCACACAGTTCTCTAGGCAGACAAGGGAAATCGGACATGCCCCAGCATGTAGTCGAACCTAAAGGGGGAATTCAACAGAGACAATGACTAGCTGAACGGCGATTCATCCCATCGCAATGGACAATGTGGCCAGTAATGGGGTCATCAACACCTGTTAATGGTGTGCTTAAGAACAGTTACAGAGACAGTCAGAGATGATCGACTGGTAATGGACCTTTTGTTTCCAACAATGAGGCCTCTGGCTCATGCCGGAGGTGTGGATGCAAACACTCAGCCAGGGCTTGCAGGTAGCAGCAGAAATGCAATGTCAGCAGTCACTTGGCGCGTATGTGCAGGAAGCCTGCAGCCAGGTTGATGTACGAGGAGGATGGGCCCGATGTAAGCCCTACGAGGCCAAATAAATACTGGGGGAAATCACTGGAAGCTGAAGTTCAGCGAGTTCATGTGGAGCACATATACAGTTCATATACCAGGATGCCACCGATAATGATGAAAGTGCTCCTCAATGGCATCCCGGTATTAATGGAGCTGGTCACGGGGGCCAGCCAGTCCCTGATGAGTATCAAACAGTTCAAAAGGTTGTGGGTGTCCAAGGCCAGGAGGCCAAAATTATTGCCGATTGACGCACAACTACGGACATATACAAAGGAGATCATTCCGGTGCTAGGCAGCGCCACGGTAGTCGTGACCCACAAAGATTCGGAGAACAGGTTGCAACTCTGGATTGTCCCGGGGGATGGTCCCGCATTTCTGGGGAGGAGTTGGCTTGCTGTCATGAACTGGAAATGGGGCGATGTCAATGCAATTTCTTCTGTGGAGCAAGTATCATGATCACAGGTCCTAGACAAATTTGACTCATTATTTCAACCCGGCATCGGCACTTCCATGGGGACCAAGGTAGTGATTCACATAAACCCGGACGCCAGGCCAGTACACCACAAGGCCAGAACGATGCCGTACGTGATGCGGGAAAAGATAGAATGCGAATTGGACAACCTGCTGAGGGAAGGCATCAACTTGCCAGTCGAATTCAGTGTCTGGGTGAGCCCGATTGTGCCGGTGCTCAAGGCGGATGGGTCGGTCAGGATATGTGGTGATTACAAGGCCACCATCAATCGGGTGTCACTCCAAGACCAGTACCCACTACCGAAAGCGGAGGACCTCTTTGCGACGCTATCCGGTGGCAAACTTTTTTCAAAATTGGACCTGACCTCAGCTTACATGACCCAGGAGCTGGCGAGTGAGTCGAAGAAGCTGACCACCATCACGACACACAAAGGGTTGTTTGAGTATAACAGATGTCCGTCCGGGATTCGTTCGGCCGCCACGATCTTCCAGCGAAATATGGAAAGCCTCCTCAAGTCGATTCCAAGGACGGTGGTATTTCAAGACGACATCCTCATCACGGGTCGCGACACTGAAGAACACCTCCACAACCTGGAGGAGGTGGCCAAGGTTAGTGGGAAACTAGAAGATTGGGAACATTTTAAACGACAGCAAAGAATGACTAAGAAAGCAATAAAGAAAGGAAAGATAGGTTACGAAAGTAAACTCGCGCAAAACATAAAAACAGATAGTAAAAGCTTTTACCGATATATAAAACGGAAGAGAGTGACTAAAGTAAATGTTGGCCCCTTAGAAGATGAGAAGGGGGATTTAATAATGGGAAATGTGGAAATGGCTGAGACCTTAAACAATTATTTTGCTTCGGTCTTCACAGTGGAAGACATAAACACCATGCCAAAAATTGCTGGTCACGGGAATGTGAGAAGGGAGGTCCTTGAGATAATCACTATCACTAGGGAGGTAGTGCTGGACAGGCTAATGGGACTCAAGATAGACAAGTCCCCTGGTCCTGATGAAATGCATCCCGGGTATTAAAAGAGATGGTGGAAGTTATAGCAGATGCATTCGTTATAATCTACCAAAATTCTCTGGACTCTGGAGAGGTACCAGCGGATTGGAAAGCAGCTAATGTAACGCCTCTGCTTAAAAAAGGGGGCAGACAAAAGGCAGGTAACTATAGGCTGGTTAGTTTAACATCTGTAGTGGGGAAAATGCTTGAAGCTATCATTAAGGAAGAAATAGCGGGACATCTAGATAGGAACAGTGCAATCAAGCAGACGCAACATGGATTCATGAAGGGGAAATCATGTTTAACTAATTTACTGGAATTCTTTGAGGATATAACGAGCATGGTGGATAGAGGTGTACCGATGGATGTGGTGTATTTAGATTTCCAAAAGGCATTCGATAAGGTGCCATACAAAAGGTTACTGCAGAAGATAAAGGTATGTGGAGTCAGAGGAAATGTATTAGCATGGATAGAGAATTGGCTGGCTAACAGAAAGCAGAGAGTCGGGATAAATGGGTCCTTTTCGGGTTGGAAATCGGTGGTTAGTGGTGTGCCACAGGGAGCAGTGCTGGGACCACAACTGTTTACAATATACATAGATGACCTGGAAGAGGGGACAGAGTGTAGTGTAACAAAATTTGCAGATGGCACAAAGATTAGTGGGAAAGCGGGTTGTGTAGAAGACACAGAGAGGCTGCAAAGAGATTTAGATAGGTTAAGCGAATGGGCTAAGGTTTGGCAGATGGAATACAATGTCGGAAAATGTGAGGTCACCCACCTTGGGAAAAAAAACAGTACAAGGGAATATTATTTGAATGGGGAGAAATTATAGCATGCTGCGGTGCAGAGGCACCTGGGGGTCCTTGTGCATGAATCCCAAAAAGTTAGTTTGCAGGTGCAGCAGGTAATCAGGAAGGCGAATGGAATGTTGGCCTTCATCGCAAGAGGGATGGAGTACAAAAACAGGGAGGTCCTGCTGCAACTGTACAGGGTATTGGTGAGGCCGCACCTGGAGTACTGCGTGCAGTTTTGGTCACCTTACTTAAGGAAGGATATACTAGCCTTGGAGGGGGTACAGAGACGATTCACTAGGCTGATTCCGGAGATGAGGGGGTTACCTTATGATGATAGATTGAGTAGACTGGGTCTTTACTCGTTGGAGTTCAGAAGGATGAGGGGTGATCTTATAGAAACATTTAAAATAATGAAAGGGATAGACAAGATAGAGGCAGAGAGGTTGTTTCCACTGGTCGGGGAGACTAGAACTAGGGGGCACAGCCTCAAAATATGGGGGAGCCAATTTAAAACCGAGTTGAGAAGGAATTTCTTCTCCCAGAGGGTTGTGAATCTGTGGAATTCTCTTCCCAAGGAAGCAGTTGAGGCTAGCTCATTGAATGTATTCAAATCACAGATAGATAGATTTTTAACCAATAAGGGAATTAAGGGTTACAGGGAGCGGGCGGGTAAGTGGAGCTAAGTCCATGGCCAGATCAGCCATGATCTTGTTGAATGGCGGAGCAGGCTCCAGGGGCTAGATGGCCTACTCCTGTTCCTAATTCTTATGTTCTTATGTTCTTATGTACGCAGACTTGACCGGGTAGGGCTGCGACTGAAAAAGGCGAAGTGCGTCTTCTTAGCTCCAGAGGTAGAATTTCTGGGGAGGAGGGTAGCAGCAGACGGGATCAGACCTACTGCGTCCAAAACGGAAGCGATCCAGAAAGCACCCAGACCCTCTAACACAACGGAGCTGAGTTCATTCCTGGGTCTATTTTGGCCGCTACACGTGCTCCTACGCAAAGGTCATGATTGGGTCTGGGGGGACAGCCAGGAAAGGGTTTTTGATAGAGCACGCAATTTGTTATGTTCCAACAAAATGTTAACGTTATATGACCCGTGTAAGAAAATTGTTTTAACGTGCGATGTGTCATCCTATGGGGTCGGGTGTGTGTTGCAGCATGTAAATTCCAATGGTCAGTTACAGCCGGTAGCTTATGCCTCCAGAAGTCTGTCCCAGGCAGAAAGGGGCTATGGGATGGTAGAAAAGGAAGCGCTAGCATGTGAATATGCAGTAAAAAAAAATGCACCAGTACTTGTTTGGCAGGAAATTTGAACTGGAGACAAATCACAAACCCCTCACGTCCCTTTTCGCCGACAACAAGGCTGTTAGATCTCTTAATTTTCAATGAAATGCGAACTCCAGTTGTCGTTTTAATGTAACTTTATTCTGGCAACTGCAACAAGCTCTTGGCTTTAAGCCAGGCCTTTGTCCTTCTGAGACCACATGGCCAAAATGGCTGTTCTTATACCTAACTCAGTTTACAGAAAAGAACGTGCCTTCTTTGACCTTATTGGCTCAATTGATATACTGTTAACCTTTAATTGGCTCGCTACCAAAGGTCCTAAAATGTCAAGTTGATTGATGACTTAATGCAACATGCTGAGTTGCACGTAGCAGCTTTGACTTGGGGTCTGTGAATTTTCACAGCCTGTCTGAATGCAGCCTGTTTGAATTCTCCATCAATCCCCCCTTTGATTCTTTCACAAACTGAATCATAAAACATCAGCTATCACTGGTTAAACATTCTACAAAATAATTTCATACACGTTAATAGAGTTTCCTTCTAAAATTTGTTGATGTGTTTCGCCACATGTCCGGACTAGTAGCTTCCATACAAATTTACACCAACCAGAATTCCATCGTGGCCACAATGCAAGTCTGGTTTTAGTAGATGAATTAACCTTATTCCAATTTAATCCAAATCAATATCTTAATTCAACCAGTAAACAACCTTCCCTTAAGCATAACATGCCCCTGTGCCACGTACAGATGGTCTGCTGGGACCTGCAAGGTGTCTCACCTGCGGGACAGCAGCTACAGCCGCCTGGTCGCAACAACATTTAATCAACATAAACAAACAATATAAAAGTAAAACAATTACAACAAATAGAATTAAACCTTCCACCAATGAAGTTCCTATTGAACCAAGCCATTCAGCAGCTCCACTCCACAAAGTGAATGATGGGGGTTGCTTAAGTTTTTCTACCTCCTTTTGGATATGCTCCGCTAAGTGGGTAATTTCTTCGGAGCTATCTGGGATATATGTGCAACACTCAGTTCAGAGTAGGGTGCAAGTACCTCCCTTTTCAGCCAGGATGTAGTCAAGGGCCAGTCTATTCTGTAGGGCTACTGTGCGGATTGCTACCATTTCTGCATTGATTTTAACTCGGGACTCTGAGGTTTCATTGGTTACCCGTTCCACAACGGGTGCCATGTTAATGGATTCCCTTGCCAGTCTGGCGGTCCCATACCTGGGGATCAGAATGGCAAAGGTCCTCTCTGTTTCTGTGATAGCTCTCTTAGGACGATGTAAATGTTCTGACAGTGACTTTATATGATACATATATGGCACAATATAGGCTAAATAGCAGGATCCCGTCCAATTCTGGGGCAGCCAAGGGTAGGCCTTGTGGCCACATACCCAATGGGTGCCATTATAGGCAATGAATGTTAGCTGTTTCTTTGTCAGCAACACTCCGGGGCCTGTCCAGACATTTCCATCTGTTTTATTCAGAATCCCCGTTACATTAAGAATTCCCACATCGGCCCAGTTATGACGGTTCCGTGGCTTGATTACATTATAATTCCGGGAGCAGTTACTATACCCCATATTTTGGCCTCCTTTGATGTTTCTAATCAGACAGACCAATTCCCCCGGTCTTCCTATTCCCGTTGTATTAGTGATAACAAAAAATGGGGGCCGTTTGGAGTTATTGTACCACGGTTGGTATCCCCCTTCAAAGGTAGTCAGATTGTAACATGCTGACTTTCAGTTACTTGCCCAGTTTTACGTATCCTGAAACGCATTGCCTGTTTTGTTTTGATTAATTATCCACTCAGCCATTTCCGAGATATTCAAGGGAACTGGCCTCAAGGGAATCCCTTCCTTTGAGTGAATAGGAATATGCGCACATACCCAACAACTAGAAATGTTACCTTGTTTGGTATAAATGTATGACATATATAAAAAGGTATTTACATGTAATTCCCTTGCTACCCTACTGTTTCCCTTTGGTGCAGAGGGTCGGCTAGTAAGAAGTAGGCAAATGCCTAGAATATCTGCAGTCAGTAATACAGTAAATTTATACATTTTGCCAAAAAGTAATTGTTCTTATTAGATTTCAGCTTCAATTGCGGGTGCTCATTTAATGTGTGAAGCGAGGATCCAGGCTTTCTTTCCTTGGACTTTAACAGCTGCCTGAATGGTCAATAACACTTGATAAGGTCCCTCCCACTTGGCACCCAAAGGTTCTTTATGCAACTTTTTCACATAGACCCAGACTCCGGGATGATGTCGTGTCCTCCTTCAGGTGGATTACCCCAAGCTGCCGATACCTGTCGGGAAACAGAACTAATAGCATTGGTTAGGTTCTGACAGTATGATAACAAAGTGTCACTCATTAAGTGAACATCAGCTTTCCGTAAATCGATAGTTCCTGGCAGCGACATGGGTCTTCATGTTATAATTTCAAATGGGCTTAGACCTGTAGTTCTGTTCGGGGTTGCCCTAATACTACATAGCACTATTGGTAGTGCCTGGGGCCATGGTGTTCCATCTTGGTGATATTTGGCAAGCCGTTGTTTCAGAGTTCGATTCATTCACTCTACTTGTCCTGATGATTGTGGATGATAAGGACAGTGTAAATCCCACGTAATGTTCAGTAACCTACAGACTTCTTGGCAGACAGCACCTGTGAAGTGTGTTCCCTGATCTGAGTCAATGCTACTCGGGACTCCCCATCGGGGAATGTAATCCTTACACAAGACCTTTACAGTGTGATTAGCTGTGGCTCTTTTAGTTGGGACAGCTTCTACCCATCTAGAGAATCTGTCGATCATGACAAGAATGTTAGTGTATCCTTGGCATGAAGGAAGAGATATATAATCAACCTGCAGATGCTGGAATGGTCCGACAGGGGCAGGGGGCCTCAGTTGGGGCATTACCGTAATGGGTCCAGAATTATTTTTCTGGCAGACCACACAGCGGTCTGTTACCAGCTGGGCATGTTTTTTAAATCCCCGACCCCACCAGCTTTTCTGGAACCGTGCTGTCATCTGTTGTGAGGCCAAGTGTCCCCACGAGTGGATCTGTTGGGCTAAAAAAGGCATAAGCGCTTGTGGCGCGACTGGCTTGTCGGTAGCTCTTTGTCTCCAGCCACCATCTTCGCATAGCTTAATTCCTGCCTCAATCCATGTCCATTTTTCCTCTCGGGAGCACTCGCCTTGCATTGTTTGAAGGTCTTGTGTCAAAGTCCTGAGTGCTTTCAATCTGCACATCTGTGTTGGTTCTTCTAGAGGAACGCCCTGTGAGGCGGCATCTTTAGCTGCCTGGTCGGCTAGGGCATTTCCCTCTACTTCTGTGGTATTTTCCTTGGTATGGGCCTTACACTTCAGGATAGACACTTCCTGAGGTAATTGTATGGCCTCGAGTAAGTCTCGGACTTCTTTTCCATTTCGGATAGGTGTACCAGCAGCAGTGAGGAATCCTCTTTTCCGCCATAACAGACCAAAGTCGTGAGCGACTCCAAAAGCATAACGCGAATCTGTGTAGACATTAGCTGTCTGTCCTTCTGCTATTCGACATGCTTCTGACAGGGCCCGTAACTCGGCCTGTTGTGCTGACGTTCCTGAGGGTAAACATCCTTTTGCCACTACCTCATATAAGGTTGTAACTGCCCATCCTGCTTTTCTGGTACCATTGTCAACAAAGGAGGAACCATCTGTAAACAGGATGAGGTCTGGGTTGTGCAGAGGCTCCTCTGCTGCTAAGGCTGCTTCTTTTGTTTCTTTTAAAATCTCCACGCAGTAATGCTCTTCACATTCTCCCCCCTCTGGCTCCCTCAATTCTGTCATCGGGAGCATAGTTGCGGGATTAACCGGGCTGGCCTGGACGATATGGAGATTAGGAGCTTCCAAAACTGCTGTCCAGCGGGTCCATCTAGCTGCCGTCACCTGAGACATTCTATTCATAGACAGCAAAGCGTGTACGGTGTGGGGACACTTGACAATCAGCTTTTGGTCGAGGACTAGACCCGCAGTAATCATTACCGCTCGACATGTAGCTTCCATGGCCCTTAGGCAACTTCCCCATCCGAGGGCTACCGCATCCAGTTTTGCCGAATAATAACCAATCGGTCTTTGCCGATCCCCATGTTCTTGTGTCAGTATAGCTGTCATATATCCTTCTTTCTCATGGGATATTTGTGCTTTGTCGATGATGGCTTTATGTCCTTTCAGCCGAAGGTGGTCCAACAAAGCTCGTAAATCTTGTTCATGCTGTTCTTCCGTGTTTGAAGCTAGCAAGATATCGTCTACATAGTGGTAGACTGTGGATGACAGGGGAGGTAATTCTCGCAAATGGCTTTGTAAAGCCATGTGGAATACCGTAGGGCTGTTGTGGAAACCCTGCGGTAACCGGGTCCAAGTATATTGTCGTCCTTGGACCGTGAAAGCAAACCACTGTCGAACCTCCGGTGCCAGAGGCACCGACCAAAATCCGTTGGCCATATCTATAACCGAGAAATATTTATGTTCCGGTTTGAGGGCATTAAAAATGGTGGAGGGATCTGCGACCAAAGGAGCTTTTTGATCAATACACTGGTTAGCTTTCCTATAATCGACAGTCAAACGCCAAGTCTCATTAGATTTCTATACCGGCCACATGGGGCTATTGGAGGAGCTATGCGTTTTAATAAGCACCCCTTGTTTCTCCAATTGCTGAATAACCGGTAAGATTCCCGCGATGGCAGTTGGACTGATGGGCTACTGTTTAGTGCATGGAGGCTTGGTCCCGGTAAATGACGCAGGCTCCATCTGGAGTAGGCCACAATCGTTCTTATCTTTAGCCCATATCGGGTGTTCCTTCAATTCTTCTTTCTTCAAAGTTCTAATTGACCATGTCACCCAACCAACCTCGAAATGCAACGATGAATCTATTTGGATTAAAACTTCCATTCCCAAAAGGGGTTGATCTACTGGGCCTATCCAGACCTGCATGGTTAGTTCATGTGGACCCAGCCCTTTAAGTACCGGTGTTGTCCTTTTAATTTCCATTTTATGGTCCCCAACTCCATAGGCTGTACGTGTCCTACCATCCAACGGCAAAAAGTCTCCATATTATAGGGGTAAGCATGTTAATTCCGCCCCTGTGTCTAAAAGACAGTCCACATCCTTATCGCCCACCCTCACAGTTATATATAGCCCATCTCCCCTTTGTTGTATTAGTGCAAGGAGGGGGGCCAGGGTGGGCTCTAATCGTTTTTTGCTATCCCAAGTAACTCCTTCTGTTGTTGTATTGTCAGTCGCTTAAATGCTTCCATGAGGTCATTATCTTGTGACAAGCCTGGCTTGTTGGCTGAATTGTATCCCTGGCTGCATCCTCTTCCCCAGCCGCGACCTTTCTGTTTTGCCCTGCACGTCTTGGCCCAGTGACCTTCTTTCCCACAATAATGACATTTTCCGGGTAATTTTCCTCATAACTGTTTATCGGAATCCTGGGATTTCCATCCCACAGCCTGCAGGGCTCTGACTTTAGCTCCCATATCCCGATCTAATTGGTTACATTGATCACCAACGCTGCAAAGGTAGTTCCTCTACCTTCCCAGTCCGGTAACACTACCTTAAGCATTTTGGACAGTTCTGACTTTAGACCTGCCACGAAAGCTGCTTTCAGGGGTCCAAACACTTGTTCATCCATTTCCTCATCCGTATTATTCATATCCGAATGTTCTAGCCATGTGCATCTAAACCGCTCGTCATACTCCAGGACCTCCTCTGTTCCTTTCTGTTGGCAGGCTGCAATTTTCCCCCAGTCTGTTTTAGCTGGACTGAAGGCTTGCAGCCAGTGTTTAATCGCCTCCCACCCTGCGTTTAATTCTTGCTCATCCTGCCCCAAAGCTTCTTCTACCTTGTCGTGTAATTTTCTTCCTTGTGTTTTTGGCACTATTATGGTCAAAATTTGCACTCCGTCCCAGGGATGAAGTTGATATATATTTCTTAAGCGATCCAATTGTTCCCACATTTTCACTCCCCCTTTCTTTGGATTGGGCAATTCCTTGGACCATTTATCAATTTTCTCTGGGTCTGCCGGATCATGAAATAAGTATTCTGCATACACCCTTTTCTTCGTTGTTTTGGTTCCGCCCTCATCCGCAGTCTCTTCTGATTTGACTACAACTCGTCTTTTTTTAAACGGGCACTGAAAACTGCGCCGATGTACTCAGCAGACTACCACTAGCCACCACTGAGGGGGCAGCTGAGCATGATGCTGAGATGGTCATGGCTGTTGAAGCTTTCGAAAGCGAAGGCTCACCTGTGACAGCCTGTCAGGTTAAAGTCTGGACAAATAACGACCCGCTACTGTCTTTAGTCAAGAAATGTGTCCTGAATGGGGACTGAACAGCCACGTGCGGGGCATGCCCTGAGGAGTTTAAATCGTTTCGTAGGCGCAAGGATGAACTCTCGATTCAGGCCGATTGCCTACTGTGGGGAAACCGAGTAGTCATGCCCCAGAAGGGCAGAGAGGTGTTGATCAGAGAACTTCACAATGAACACCCGGGCATTGTCATGGTGAAGACAATTGTCAGGTCACATGTTTGGTGGCCAGGGATAGATGTAGACCTAGAAGTTTGTGTTCGCTGGTGCAACATGTGTGCTCAGCTGGGCAACGCACCCAGGGAAACCCCCCCTTAGCCCCTGGTCCTGGCCCGCCAAGCCATGGTCACGCATCCATGTAGACTACGCAGCTCCTTTCATGGGAAAAATGTTTTTGGTTGTCGTAGATGCCTACTCCAAATGGATTGAGAGTGCCATTCTCAATTCAAGCACATCCTCTGCCACGGTAGAAAGTCTACGGGCAATTTTCGCCGCCCATGGTCTACCGGACATCTTGGTCAGCGACAATGGCCCGTGCTTTACAAGCATTAAGTTCCAGGATTTCATGGCAGGAAATGGTATCAACCATGTCAGAACGGCACCATTCAAGCTGGCCTCAAACAGCCAGTCGGAACGAGCAGTGCAGATAATCAAACAGTGGATGCTCAGAATCCAAGGAGGTTCCTACAAAGCCGCTTATCACACCTTCTGTTGGCCAATAGATCCCGACCACACTCACTCACAGGGGTTCCACCCGCAGAGCTGTTAATGAAAAGGACGCTCAAAACCAGGTTATCCCTTATACACCCCATCATGAAAGAAATTGTTGAGAGCAGGCGCCGGTCACAATGTGACTACCATGACGGGAATGCAAGGGCGCGATGTATTGATGTCAATTACCCTGTTTTTGTCCTTAATTATGCTACAGGGCCCAAATGGCTTGCAGGCACTGTGATTGCCAAAGAGGGGAATAGGGTTTTGGTAGTTAAACTTACCAATGGACAAATCTGCTGCAAACACGTGGATCAAACTAAAAGGAGGTTCAGCAACCCCATAGAAGAAGCAGAGGAAGAACACGACGTAGAGTTTACTCCACCACAGGTGACCGAACACCGGAACCAAGTGGAGGAGAGCCCAGTCACTGTGGGTAGTCTGGACAGGCCTGAGGCACCGCAAACAGCAGACACTCAGGCCAGCGCCCAACAACCGGAGCCCCAACTCAGGCGCTCTACAAGGGAGCGTAAACCACCAGAGAGACTTAGCCTGTGATCCCAATAAGACTTTGGGGGGGGCGGGGAGGTGATGTCATGTGTTCAACTGTCATTGTAACCCATGTATAAGCTGACCTAAGTTGTACACCGTGAGAACACTGACCACTAGGTGGTGAACTTGTGGGAGACACTCCTTTCCTGGACTTTCCGGTATAACAGGGGAAGCTCCACCCACCATCTGTCTCTTGAGGCTTTGGTAATAAAGGTAACTGGTCACAGAGTGACCTTTTCCCAAGTATGGGCCTCGTGTGCATTTATACTGTATAGTAAGGACATATTAGGGGGAGAGAGAGAGAGAGAGAGAGGCTGCGGGGGAGGGGGGAGAGAGAGAGAGAGGCGGGGTGGAGGGGTGAGAGAGAGAGGCTAAGGGGGGGAAGAGATGCTGGGGGGGGAAGAGAGAGAGAGAGGCTGGGGAGAGAGAGTCTGGGGGTGGGGGGGGTAAGAGAGGCTGGGGGAAGAGAGGCTGCGGGGGAGAGAGGGAGGCTGGGGGGAGGGGTGAGAGAGAGAGGCTGCAGGGGAGAGAGAAGCTGGGATGGAGAGAGAGAGTGAGGCTGGGGGGGGGTGTGGAAGAGAGAGGCTGCGGGGGGGGCAGGGGAGAGAACGAGAGAGGCTGGGGGGGGCAGGGGAGAGAGAGAGAGAGAGACTGGGGAGGGGGCGAGAGAGAGAGGAGGGGCAGAGAGAGGTGGGGTGGAGGGGGTGAGAGAGTGAAGCTGGCGGGGGGAGAGAGAGAGAGAGAGTGGGGGAGGGGGGAGAGAGAGTGACTAAGGGGAGGGGGCAGAGAGAGAGGCTGGAGGGGGGTACAGAGAGAGAGGCTGGTGGGGGGAGAGAGAGGCTGGAGGGGAGGGGGGAGAAATAGAGGCTGGGAGAGAGAGGCTGGGGGTGGGGTGAGAGTGGATGGGGGGATGGGGGGAGGGGGGAGAGAGAGATGCTGGGGGAGGGGGGAGTGAGAGCGAGACTGTGGGGGGGGGAGAGAGAGGCTGGAGGGTGGGGGAGAGAGAGAGAGGCTGGGGGGGCAGGGGAGAGAGAGAGAGAGGAGGGGGGAGAGAGAGAGGCTGGGGGAAAGAGAGGTGGGGTGGAGGGGGTGAGAGAGTGAAGCTGGCAGAGGGGGGAGAGTGAGGCTGGGGGGGAGAGAGAGAGTGGGGGAGGTGGGCGAGAGAGTGACTGAGGGGAGGGGGCAGAGAGGCTGGGGGGGGAAGAGAGAGAGGCTGGGGGGAGGGAGAGGGGGCGGGGAGAGAACTGGGGCAGGGGGTGAGAGAGAGGCTGGAGGGGAGGGGAGGGGGAGAAATAGAGGCTGGGAGAGAGAGGCTTGGGGGGGAGTGAGAGTGGATGGGGGGAGGGGGGAGAGAGAGAGGCTGGGGGAGGGGAGGGGTGAGAGCGAGACTGGGGGGGAGAGAGGCTGGGGGCGAGAGAGAGAGAGAGAGAGAGAGAGAGAGAGAGAGAGAGAGAGGCTGGGGGGAGAGAGAGACTGGGGGAGGGGAGAGAGAGAGGAGGGGAGATAGAGAGAGAGAGAGAGGCTGGGGGGAGAGAGAGACTGGGGGAGGGGAGAGAGAGAGGAGGGGAGATAGAGAGAGAAAGAGAGGCTGGGGAGGGAGGGTGGAGAGAGAGTGACTGGGGGGAGGGGGAGAGAGAGAGAGAGAGAGAGAGAGGCTGGGGGGTAAGAGGGGAGAGAGAGGCTGGGGAGGGGTGAGAGAGAGGCTGGGAGGAGGAGGAGAGAGAGAGAGAGAGGCTGGGGGGAGAGAGAGACTGGGGGAGGGGGAGAGAGAGAGAGAGGGGGGGAGAGAGAGAGAGAGCCGGGGAGGGGGAGAGAGAGTCTCGGGGGATGGGGTGGGAGAGAGAGAGGCTGGGGGGAGAGAGAGCGGATGGGGAGGGGAAGAGAGAGGCTGGGGGGAGGGGGGAGTGAGAGCGAGATTGGGGGGATGGGGGAGAGAGCAAGACTGGGGGGATGGGGGAGAGACTGGGGGAGAGAGAGAGACTGGGGGGAGGGGGGAGAGACTAGGGGGCGGGGGGAGAGACTGGGGGGCGGGGGGAGAGAGACTGGGAAGAGAGAGAGAGTGTAGCGTATGTCGGCACCTTTAGTAATGACTCCACGAGGCAGGGTATGATACTTAAACTGTGCAGACCTGCAGTCCTTTATTAGCAGCTCCTGAGTGCTGACAACAAGCTGTGTGTTCCTTTTATACTGGGTTATCTGCCATGTGCAGGCAACCCCTGGGTCTTCAGCAACAGCACTCTCTAGTGTACTGGTAAGGTGTGTATAGTGTAAGGGTACATTCAATGGTGCATGACAATGTTACAGACATCACACAATAAACAGGCATGCATACACAACAACACTCCCCCCTAAGCATTTTTCATATCCTTATTGTCATGCCCAGGGGAGGTGATCAGTGGTGGGTTATGGGAGGTTGTGGTGACGGTTGTGTGCTTGCCAGGTGTGACCCCTGTGCTTGAGGCTGGCCTCGTACGTTTCCCCTTCCTCACACATAGACAAAGTGGGTGTCACTGTTGTGGGATCCCTCGGGGAGGTAGCCACGGCAGCAGTGGGTGGTATACACTGTGATGTGGGTAGTTATGGGGTGGTGGGCAGGGCCACGAGACTGGGTGGGCTCCTTGTCCACCGATGGGGATGAGGGTCAGGTCATCCCAGGATTTGCCAGGGAAGCTGGAGGGTATTGGCCTCACGCTTGTGGTGTTGACCCTGGTGGCCAGGGGTTGTAGGGCTGGTCTGGTGCAGGTTGCCATTGGTGATGGCTGGGCTGCCCATTGACCACTGTCCCCGTAGTGGGTCTGCTCCCACTGGATGTGTGTGTGCCCTGCAAGGGGCATCACATTCATTCCAAAGGTCCAGGCTACATGGTCAGGTAGCCTGCTGGACCTGCGGGTCTCCCACAGGAGGATTCCATTGGCATTAGCCAATGTCCTTTGGCACTAATGTGACTAATGAGATGAATGCAGGTGTCAGTAAGGTTAAGAACAAGTTCATTATGCATAACAATAATGATGGAGATTGTGAGATGCCTAATGTAACCTTGGCTGTGCTCACACATAGTCGAGCCTGCATTTTACATTCTAGCACTTGCATCACTTTTGGTGTCCTGGTTTCAACAGACATGGTTACATTAGACATTTCACAATCTCCATCATTATTGTTATGCATAATGAACTTGTTCTTAACCTTACTGACACCTGCATTCATCTCATTAGTCACATTAGTTAAACCAGCATCACAATTCATGGTTACATTGCATACATTTTCATATTTGCACCCTTTAATTGCATCTTTAGCTTTAAAGTCCGTGTACTCAAATAGTTGGAACTTCCCCTTTAAATTTTTTTGGTTACCGGTCTCCTTTAAGGGAACTTTCAAATCTGATTGGCCGCTCGATGTCACATGTTGACTCCATGTTGACTCGTGGCATGGAGGAGGCCATTTTGAATGCAGGTCTGCTGCTTGAGGTGCTGCAGCCATTTTGTGATCTTGCTGCAGGCAGGCTGTGGTGCTCTTTTCTTCCACAGCACCATTTTGCCTGATGTGGACCCGGTTCATCCAATTCCTGCCCAGCAGCGTGGGACCGTCGCCGGCTACAATCCACAGGGGGAGTTTGTGCAATACACCGACCTGGGAGACTTGGACGTCTACACTGCCAACGATTTGGATTTTACCTTTGGTATAGGTGAGCAGCTTTGCCTGGACAGGAGACAGTTTTGGTCGAGTGGCAGGATTCCTTCAAATTTTTTCAAAGGTTTTTTGGCTCATCACAGACTGGCTCATCCCTGTGTCGCTCTCCATGGAATCTGGAACCCCGCCGATGTCCACTTCCATCATCGACGGAGAACTTCCGGTGGAGCAGGTAAAGATTCCATACTCCTCTCCCAGGGTTAGAGCAGCTTCATCTTCATCTGTGTCAGAGCCCCGGGGATTAACCAACTCATCAGAGACGTGGTGAGTACAGCCTTTTCTGCACATTCTCTGAAGGTGCCCGTTCTCTTTGCAGCCTTTGCATGCATAGTCTTTGTAGTGGCACTGGTGGGCCCTGTGGTTTCCTCCACAGTGCCAGCACGGGGCCATCCGGTTTGCCCCATGTGGCGGACTCAGGGTTGCGGGACTCAGGGCAGCATTTCTGCCTTTAAAAGTGTCCATGCGGTGCACTGCGCTCACCGGTTTAGAGTCCTGGGTCAGTATTCGCCTGGAGTCGCTGGCTGAAACCTGGCTGAAACCTGGCTCACTTGAATTGCTTTCTGCAGGGTGACCGTGATGTCAGCCGAGAGCAATTTGTGTAAGAGGCCTTTGTGGCCGATTCTGATGACCAATATGTCCCTTAGTGCTTCATTAAGGTGGTCGCCAAACTCACACGGTGCAGCTCGTCTTCTTAAGTGTGCAGCATACTTGGCAATTTCTTGGCCCTCAGGTCGCCTGTAGAACCGGTGCCTGGCTGAGGATGCTTTCTTTTGGTTTTAGTTGTTCCTGTATGATTGTTACAAGTTCCTCATAGCTCTTGGTGGTTGTTTTCTCCGGGGCTAGTAAGTCCCTGACAAGACTGTAGATGGTGGGCCCACAACTGCTAAGCAGGATGGCCCTGCGTTTGTTCGGTAGTGTAGCCGGTGTGTCCCCGTCCAGGTCGTTGGCTACAAAGAAGTGTTCCAATCTTTCCACAAAATTGTCCCAATCCTCCCCCTCTGTAAATTGCTGAAAGTTGCTGAGGTTAGACATGTTGAGCGTGTAGTTCGTGATCCCGTATTCCCGTCGCCAGTTGTAGGGTATGTAGGCACCTTTAGTAATGACTCCACGAGGCAAGGTATGTTACTTAAACTGTGCAGACCTGCAGTCCTTTATTAGCAGCTCCTGAGTGCTGACAACAAGTTGTGTGTTCCTTTTTATACTGGGTTACCTGCCGTTTGCAGGTAACCCCTGGGTCTCCAGCAACAACACCCTCTAGTGTAGCAGTAAGGTGTGTACAGTACAAGGGTACATTCAATGTTGCATGACAGTGTTACAGACATCACACAGTGAACAGGCATGCCTACACAACAGAGAGACTGGGCAGAGTGGGGAGACAGAGACTGGGGGGGGTGGGGGGGGGAAGAGAGGCTGGGTGGGGGAGAGAGAGGCTGGGGGTTGGTGAGAGAGACTGGAGGAGGGAGTGGGGGAGAGAGAGGCTGTGGGGGGGTGAGAGAGACTGGGAGGGAGAGAGAGGCTGGGGACGGGTGTGAGAGGCTGGGGGGCAGGGGAGGGAGAGAAACTGGGAGGGAGAGAGAGGCGAGGGGGGGAGAGAGAGGCGGGAGGGGGGGAGAAAGAGAGGCTGGGGGTGGGGGGAGGGGGAGAGAGAGGCTGGGGATGGGGGGAGGGGAGAGAGAGGCTGGGGGTGGGATGGGAGAGATAGAGGTTGGGGGGGAGGGGGAGAGAGGCTGGGTGGGGAGGGGGGGCGAGAAGAGGCTGGGGGCAGAGAGACTGGGGGAGAGAAAGAGGCTTGGGGAGGGTGAGAGAGAGAGGCTTGGGGGGGTGAGAGAGAGAGGCTCGGGGGGGGGGGGGGAGAGAGAGGTTGGAGCAGTGAGAGAGATGGCAGAGGGGGTGAGAGAGAGAGGCTGGGGGAGAGAGAGAGGCTGGGGGAGAGAGAGAGGCTGAGGGGGAGGTGGGAGAGAGAGTCGGGGGAGGGGTGAGAGAGAGTCGGGGGGAGGGGTGAGAGAGAGAGACTGGGGTGGGGGAGAAAGAGGCTGGGGGTGGGGGGAGGGGGAGAGAGAGGCTGGGGATGGGGGGAGGGGAGAAAGAGGCTGGGGGTGGGATGGGAGAGATAGAGGTTGGGGGGGAGGGGGAGAGATAGAGGTTGGGGGGGAGGGGTGAGAGAGAGTCGGGGGGAGAGAGAGAGGCTGAGGGGGAGGTGGGAGAGAGAGTCGGGGGAGGGGTGAGAGAGAGTCGGGGGAGGGGTGAGAGAGAGTCGGGAGAGGGGTGAGAGAGAGAGACTGGGGTGGGGGAGAAAGAGGCTGGGCTGGAACGGAGGGGTGGGTGTCATGTATGTAACCATCATGCAACAGTAATCTTTATGTAACTGTAACCTTCATGCAACTCCTGTACACTGTACTTATACCCTAGAAATGCACACCCTGACCACAGGGGGTGAACTTGTGGGAGACACTCTCACCTGGGTTTCCAGGTATAAAAGGGGAGGTCCCACCCAGGGTCAGCACTCCTTGGTCCTGGGAATAAAGGTTAAGGTCACAAAGTGACTGTGTCTGCAGTACATGCCTCGTGTGAGTTTGCAGTAAGGTGCAGGAACACCACATTTGGCGACGAGAAATGGGAATCACCGAACCACGAGGATGGCCACCGGTAACACAGAGGAACGGTACTGTGTGGGTGAGGACTGGGACGACTTCGTGGAAAGACTCCAGCAGGGCTTTCTCACGAAGGACTGGCTGGGAGCGACAGCGGCTGACAAGCGGAGGGCGCATCTACTGACCAGCTGTGGACCACAGACGTACGCGCTGATGAAAGACCTGCTCGTACACCAAAAGCCAGCAGACAAGTCCTTTGAAGAGCTCAGCCTGCTGATTAGTGAGCATCTCAAGCCGACGAGTAGCGTACACATGGCCCGGCACCGGTTCTACACACACCGGCATCGGGAGGGACAAAACATCTCGGACTTTGTTGCGGACCTGCGGAGCTTGGCCAGTCTCTGTAAGTTCACAGACGCCTGCAGGGGGGAGATGTTAAGGGATTTCTTAATTGAGGGCATTAATCATGCCGGTATTTTCAGGAAGCTCATAAAGATCAAGGACTTGACTTTAGAAGGGGCGGCGTTGATCGCTCAGACCTTCATGGCAGGGGAAGAGGAGACCAAGCTAATTTACGCGTGCAGCCCTGGTCCCAACGTGGCGATGGACCAGGGAGTTAACATGGTGAATGCGGCTCGGGACCCCACAGGCAGGCAAGAGCATTTCGAAACCGCCCAAGCAGCAACAAGCTCTAGGGTGGGCCCGCAACAAGGACAATGGAAAGGGGATCGGCAATTCACGCCATCACGAGGAACAATGTGTCCCGCGATGGGACCATTAACACCCACCATCAGAGTGCTTCGAAACAACCAAATGGGCAATCAGAGAGGAATGCCTGGTAACAGTCCCTTTGTTAACAACAATGTCAGCTCATGCTGGAGGTACGGCGGTAGACATACTGCGAAAAGTTGCAGGTTTCAGCAATAAAACTGTAAGATTTGTAACGTCAGTGGACATTTGGTCAGGATGTGCAAAAAGGCTGTAGCGAGGCTAATCTGTGAGACAGAGGAACCAGACAAGGTGTCTGCAATGCAGGATGATGCCTGGGGAAAAGACATGGATGCTGAAGTTCAGCGGGTTCATGTGGCTGACGTCCACAGCTCATACACTAAAACGCCCCCCATGATGATGAAAGTTTTATTGAATGGCATCCCGGTGCACATGGAGCTGGATACAGGAGCTAGCCAGTCACTTATGAGCGCCCAACAATTTGAGAGACTATGGCCACACAGAGCTAGCAGGCCCAAACTGGAACGCATTGACACGCAGCTACGGACGTACACCAAAGCAATCATCCCAGTGCTAGGCAGTGCAAACTTGGTGGTAACACATAATGGATCACAGAACCGGCTGCCACTCTGGATCATCCCGGGAAATGGCCCCGCACTCTTGCGGAGGAATTGGCTAGCCGAGATGGATTGGAAATGGGGGGATGTGCTCGCCATTTCATCTGTGGAGCGAAGTTCATGCTCACAGGTCCTACAAAAATTCGGGTCACTGTTTCAACCTGGTGTCGGAACGCTCAAGGGCACTAAAGTAGTGATACGCATCACTCCGGACGCCAGACCAGTGCACCACAAAGCCAGAATGGTGCTGTATGTGATGCGTGAGAAAATTGAAAGTGAATTGGACAGTCTGCTCAGAGAGGGCATAATTTCGGCCATTGAATTCAGCGACTGGGCAAGTCCCATCGTTCCTGTCCTTAAAGCAGATGGCTCAGTCAGGAATTGTGGCGACTACAAAGCCACCATCAACCGAGTGTCGTTGCAAGACCAATACCCGCTCCGGAGAGCGAAGGACCTTTTTGCCATGCTGGCCGGTGGCAAGCTGTTCACGAAGCTGGGCCTCACTTCAGCCTACATGACTCAGGAACTGGCTGAAGAATCCAAGCTTCTGACCACATCACGACGCACAAGGGATTATTTATCTACAACAGGTGTCCGTTTGGCATTCGTTCGGCGGCAGCTATCTTTCAGCGGAACATGGAAAGTTTGCTCAAATCCATTCCTGGAACGGTCGTATTCCAAGACGACATCCTTATAAAGGGTCGAGACACCGAGGAACACCTCCACAACCTGGAGGAGGTGCTACGCAGACTGGACCGGGTAGGCTTGCGGCTGAAAAAGGCCAAATGTGTGTTTTTGGCCCCAGAGGTCGAGTTTTTGGGCAGGAGGGTTGCCGCAGATGGGATCCGGCCCACCGAATCAAAAACGGAGACGATCCGCCGGGTGCCCAGGCCCGGCAATACGTCAGAGTTGTGATCATTCCTGGGACTTTTCAACTATTTCAGGAATTTTCTGCCGAACTTAAGCACATGCTCCTGCATAAAGGTTGTGAATGGCTTTGGGGGGACTGTCAAGAACGGGCTTTCAATAAGGCGAGGAACCTGCTGTGTTCTAACAAACTGTTGGCTTTGTATGACCCCTGTAAAAAACTGGTTTTAACGTGTGATGCATCGTCCTACGGGGTTGGGTGTGTGTTGCAGCAGAGTAATGATGACGACCGACTCCAACTGGTGGCTTATGCCTCCATGTCACTCTCCCAGGCAGAGCGTGGATATGGCATGGTCGAAAAGGAAGCACTCGCGTGTGTGTACAGTGTGAAGAAGATGCACCAGTACCTTTTCGGTAGACGGTTCGAGCTAGAGACAGACTACAAGCCATTAACATCCCTGTTGTCCGACAGCAAGGCTGTCAATGCCAATGCGTCAGCTCGCATACAGCGATGGGCCATCATGCTGGCTGCGTATGACGGCACCGGCCAGGCACTGAAAATTGCGCTGACGCGCTCAGCAGGCTCCCACTGGCCACCACCGAGGGGGCTTCGGAGCAAAGCGCTGAGATAGTCATGGCCATTGAGGCTTTTGACACTGTGGGCTTCGCCATCACAGCCCGCCAGATGAAACTGTGGACCAACAGAGATCCCCTCCTATCCATGATAAAGAAATGTGACCTGACTGGGGATTGGGCGCCCGCACACAGGGCGTGCCCCGAGGAGGTCAGACCGTTTCAGAGACAGATGGATGAGCTCTCCATCCAAGCCGACTGCCTGCTATGGGACAGCCAGGTAGTCATGCCCCAGAAAGGCAGGGAAGCGTTCACCAGGAAACTCCACAGCGAGCACCCTGGCTTCGTGTTAATGAAGGCCATTGCCCGGTCACATGTATAGTGGCCGGGGATTGACTCAGACCTGGAACACTGGGTTCGCAGGTGCACGACGTGTGCCCAGTTGGGCAATGCCCCCAGGGCGGCCCCACTCAGCCCGTGGCCCTGGCCCACCAGGCCATGGTCACGTATTCACATAGACTATGCGGGCCCGTTCATGGGGAAAATGTTCCTGATTGTTGTCGATGTGTACTCGAAATGGATCGAGTGCATCATATTAAACTCGTGCACGACATTCATCACCATGGAGAGTCTGCGTACGGTTTTCGCGACCCATGGCTTGCCAGACATCCTGATCAGCGACAATGGCCCGTGTTTCACCAGCCATGAATTCCAGAAGTTTATGTCGGGCAATGGTAACAAACAAGTCTGGACAGTGCCGTTCAAGCTGGCTTCCAATGGCCAGGTGGAACATGCGGTCCAAGTCATAAAACAGGGCATGCTACGTATCCAAGGACCCTCCCTTCAGTACCGCATATCGCGCCTCCTGCTGGCCTATAGGTCCCGCCGCACTCACTTACGGGAGTCCCGCCAGCGGAACTCCTTATGAAACGCACGCTTAAAACGCGGCTGTCCCTCATTCATCCAGCCCTGGCAGACATTGTTGAAGGCAAGCACCAGGCCCAAACCGAGTTCCATGATCAAAACTCAAGGGGGAGGTGTATAGAAATGGATGACCCTGTATTTGTTCTTAACTATGCTTTGGGACCCAAGTGGCTTGAGAGCACCGTAATTGGCAAAGAAGGAAATAGGATCATAGTGGTCAGACTAAACAATGGGCAGATATGCCGCAAACACTTGGACCAAGTAAAGAAAAGGTTCAGCATAGAGACGGTGGAACCTGAAGAAGAGCATGAGATGTCACCCACACCATTGCCAGTGAATGAGCAACAAGGACAGTCCACAGCATGCACAGTCCCTGCGGCCAGCCCGGACAGGCCGGAATCACCTCAGGTGACAGAGACACATGCCGAGGCTCAGCCACCAGAGCCACAACTGCGGCACTCCACGAGAGAGCGTCGACCACCTGATAGACTTAACCTTTGACACAAAAAGACATAAGGGCAGAGGTGATGTCATGTATGTAACCATCATGTAACTGTAACCTCCATGCAACTCCTGTACACTGTACTTATACCCTAGAAATGCAAACCCTGACCACAAGGGGTGAACTTGTGGGAGACACTCCTCACCTGGGTTTCCAGGTATAAAAGGGGAGGTCCCACCCAGGGTCAGCACTCCTTGGTCCTGGGAATAAAGGTTAAGGTCACAGAGTGACTGTATCTGCAATACATGCCTCGTGTGAATTTGTAGTAAGGTGCAGGGACATCACAGGGAGAGAGAGAGAGAGAGACTGGGGGATGAGAGAGTCTGGGGGAGGGGAGAGAGGGGCTGGGGTGTGAGGGGGGAGAGAGAGAGGCTGGGGGGGAGAGAGAGAGGCTGGGGGGGAGAGAGAGAGGCTGGGGGGAGAGAGAGAGGCTGTGGGGGGTGAGAGAGGCTGGGGGGAGAGAGTCTGGGGGAGGGGAGAGAGGCTGGGGTGTGAGGGGGGAGAGAGATAGGCTGGGGGAGAGAGAGAGAGGCTAGGGGTGGAAGAGAGAGGCTGGGGGGAGTGGGGAGTGAGAGCGAGACTGGTGGGATGGGGAGAGATAGAGACTGGGGGAGGGGGGAGAGAGAGTGACTGCGGGGTGAGAAAGAGAGTGGGGGAGGGGGGAGAGAGAGACTAGGGGGAGGGGGGAGAGAGAGGCTGGAGGCGGGGAAGAGAGAGGCGGGGAGTCAGTGAGAGAGACTGGTGGGAAGTGGAGGAGAAAGAGGCTGAGGGGGGCGGGTGAGAGAGGCTGGGGGGGAGAGAGAGACTGGGGGAGGGGGAGAGAGAGACTGGGGAGGGGGAGAGAGAGAGAGGCTGGGGGTGGGGGAGAGAGAGAGGGGCTGGGGAGGGAGGGGGGTAGAGAGAGAGGCTGGGGAGGGGTGAGAGGGAGATGCTGAGGCGGGGGAGAGAGAGGCTGGGGGGAGAGAGATTGGGGAGGGGGAGAGAGAGAGAGAGAGAGGCTGGTGGTGAGAGAGAGCAGGGGAGGGGAAGAGAGAGGCTCGGGGGATGGGGTGGGAGGGAGAGAGAGAGGCTGGGGGGAGAGAGGCTGGGGGGTAAAGAGAGCGGCTGGGGAGGGGAAGAGAGAGACTGGGAGGAGGGGGGAGTGAGAGCGAGACTGGGGGGATGGGGGAGAGAGAGAGAGACGGGGAGGGGGTGAGAGAGTGACTGAGGGGAGGGGGAAAGAGAGACTTGGAGGAAAGCGAGAGACGGGGGAGAGAGAGAGACTGGGTGGAGTGGAGAGAGAGAGAGAGACTGCGGGGTGAGAAAGAGATTGGGGGATGGGCAGAGAGAGAGAATGGGGGGGGAGGGAGAGAGAGTGACTGGGAGGAGGGGGGAGAGGGAGACTGGGTGGAGGGGGGAGAGCGAGGCTGGAGGGGGGAGAGAGAGGCGGGGAGTCAGTGAGAGAGACTGGGGGGGAGTGGAGGAGAGAGAGGCTGGGGGGGGTGAGAGAGACTGCGGGGTGAGAGATGCTGGGGGATGAGAGAGTCTGGTCGGGTTAGAGACAGAGAGAGAGGCTGGGCGGGGGGGAGAGAGAGAGGCTGGATGGGCTGGGGGGGAGAGAGGCTGGGGGAGGAGAGAGGTGGCGGGGAGAGAGAGAGGTTGGGGGGGAGAGAGAGGCTGCGGGGTGAGAGAGACTGGTCGGGCTAGAGACAGAGAGAGAGGCTGGGCGGGGGGGAGAGAGAGAGGCTGGGGGGGTGAGAGAGTCTGGTCGGGTTAGAGAGAGAGAGAGGCTGGATGGGGTGGGGGGGAGAGAGGCTGGGGGAGGAGAGAGGTTGGGGGGGAGAGAGAGGCTGGGGAGGGAGGGTGGAGAGAGAGAGGCTTGTGGGGGGGAGAGAGAGCCTGAGGCAGGGGGAGAGAGGCTGGGGGGAGGGTGTGTAGAGCACAGCACACACAGCTTCCTAACATGGCAGGCAGCTCTCTCGGAAGTCTCCGGAATTGCCTGGTTCTGTTTATTATTAACTCTGCACTTGCAGTACACAATACGTCCACATCCAC
Organism: Pristiophorus japonicus; assembly: GCF_044704955.1. Taxonomy (NCBI): domain Eukaryota; kingdom Metazoa; phylum Chordata; class Chondrichthyes; family Pristiophoridae; genus Pristiophorus; species Pristiophorus japonicus. Next base: position 69,499,577 of record NC_091992.1, on the reverse strand, counting down.
ACTGTGGAGCTACAAACATTACAAGCTTACAGACATTACAATAGAGAGAGGTTGGGGGAGGGAGGAGTGAGAGAGGGTGATGGGGGATAGAGAGGCGGGGGTTGGTGAGAGAGACTGGGGGGGGGGGAGTGGGGGAGAGAGAGTCTGTGGGGGTTGAGAGAGGCTGGGGGCGGACAGAGAGAGAGCCTGGGCAGTGGGGGGGAGATAGAGGGGCTTGGCGGGGGAGAGAGACAGGCTGGGGGGGGGAGCCAACGTGCAGATCTACGTGGACTCGGATGCAAGACCCGTCCATCATAAAACTCGGGCAGTTCCGTATATGAGGGAGAAGGTCGAAATCGAACTGGACAGACTCCAGTGTGAAGGGATCATATCACCGGTTGAATTTAATGAATGGGTAGCCCCATTGTTCCTGTCCGGAAAAGTGATGGCACAGTCAGAATCTGTGGAGACTACAAGGCTACGATCAACAGGGTTTCGAAACAGGATCAGTACCCGTTACCGAAGGCTGATGACTTGTTTGCAATGCTAGCCGGGGGGAAGTCGTTCATCAAACTGGACTTGACGTCAGTCTACATAACACAGGAGCTGGTCGAGACGTCGAAGAGACTTACATGCAATAACATGCATAAAGGACTGTTTATTTATCACAGGTGCCCTTTTGGAATTCGCTCGGCTGCAGCAATATTTCAGAGGAACATGGAGAGTCGACTGAAGTCCATTTCCAGAACCGTTGTGTTCCAAGATGACATCCTGATCACAGGTCGTGACTCCGAGGAACATCTGAACAACCTGGACGAGATTCTACATTGTCTGGACAAAGTGGGACTCAGACTGAAACGCTCGAAGTGTGTCTTTATGGCACCAGAGGTCGAATTCCTGGGGAGCAAAATTGCTGCTGACGGCATCAGGCCCACGGACGCGAAAACCAAGGCCATCAAGAATGCACCCAAGCCTCAGAATATGACGGAGCTGCGTTCGTTCCTGGGTCTACTCAACTACTTCGCTAACTTCCTACCTAAATTGAGCACCTTATTAGAACCACTGCACATGCTGCTAAGAAAAGGCGACAACTGGGTGTGGGGTGCATCTCAAGACAGAGCTTTTTAGAAAACCACTAATCTGCTTTGCTCTAACAAGCTGCTGGTACATTATGACCCATGTAAATGTTTAGTATTAGCCTGTGATATGGAATTAGTTGCGTACGCCAACAAGCTAATGAGTCGGGTAAACTTCAACTAGTCGCGTATGCTTCAAAAAGTTTGTCTAAAGCGGAAAGAGCCTGCAGCATGGTAGAGAAAGAAGCACTAGCCCGAATGTATGGGGTTAAAAAGATGCATCAGTACCTGTTCGGTCTTCAGTTTGAACTGGAGACAGATCACAAGCCGCTCATTTCACTGTTCTCCGAAAACAAAGGTTCATCCCGCATCCAGAGGTGGGCGCTGACATTATCCGCTTATGATTATGTCATTCGCCATCGACCTGGCACCGAGAATTGTGCCGATACTTTGAGCCGTCTGTCGTTGCCCACACCGGAGGTGGAAACGCCACAACAGGCGGACCTATTGTTGGTTATGGATGCTTTTGAGAGTACATTCGTCGCAAAGACGAACTGTCTATTCAGTCGGATTGTATACTGTGGGGCAATCGTGTTGTTATACCCAAGAAAGGGAGAGAGAAAGGTCCCTTGCAGTCGGATTCAGGTGAATTTATGGCAGACCAACTGAACAAATACTTCGGTTCTGTCTTCACGAAGGAAGACACAAATAACCTTCTGGAAGTACTAGGGGACCGAGGGTCTAGTGAGAAGGAGGAACTGAAGGATATCCTTATTAGGCGAGAGATTGTGTTAGGGAAATTGATGGGATTGAAGGCCGATAAATCCCTGGGGCCTGATAGTCTGCATCCCAGAGTACTTAAGGAAGTGGCCCTAGAAATAGTGGATGCATTGGTGATCATTTTCCAACAGTCTATCGACTCTGGATCAGTTCCTATGGACTGGAGGGTAGCTAATGTAACACCACTTTTTAAAAAGGGAGGGAGAGAGAAAGCGATAATTATAGACTGGTTAGCCTAACATCAGTAGTGGGGAAAATGTTGGAATCAATTATTAAAGATAAAATAGCAGCGCATTTAGAAAGCAGTGACAGGATCAGTCCAAGTCAGCATGGATTTATGAAGGGGAAATCATGCTTGACAAATCTTCTGGAATTTTTTGAGGATGTAACTAGTAGAGTGGACAAGGAAGAACGAGTGGATGTGGTGTTTTTGGACTTTCAAAAGGCTTTTGACAAGGTCCTACACAAGAGATTGGTGTGCAAAATCAAAGCACATGGTATTGAGGGTTGTAATGGAAAATGGGAAGGCTTCTCCTCCCACGAGCGGGCCCCCTGATATAGAGGGTCGACACTCGCCCCAACCCGCATAGCAGTTCTCGAAGTTAGCAGACAGAGACGGATGGCAAGGTATAACGATCTTTAATTATGAATGTCCGGGAACACCTCTCATCACAGCCGCCTGTGAGTGGAGATACTCCCCGAACAGCACAATCATACAACTTCTATACATTTCAAGAACCCCCTCCGTTCCCTTGTAAGACCTCCCTAGATCTCTAATTGGACTACCTTATCAGTACTACTTCTCTAATTGGACTACCTTATCAGTGCTACTTTGGATTGACAGGTCAAGACTCTTGTGACCACTTTAGGCCGTGACTAGAATGACTTCATTACGTCAGAATTTGTTGATTCTCCTTGGTGCCCGTGAGTCTGCCTCGAGCCTCTTCGCAAGGTCTTATCAATGTCTGTTTAGGTTCTCACATCGTATCCTGTCGGGATATTATTGAATTAATAACTTCTGGAGCCTTGGTACTGGAATGTACAAGGCCGAAGAGAGGCCTTTTACCTCCTTATGGGTCGGTGCATGAACCAGCACTTTAACCCTTATCCCGCTGGTACCCCTAATGCCAAATTTTTCTCTTACAGTTCCTCCCTTTTGGCCCTTGGCTATATGTCCAGCTGGCCATATTTCCCGATAACTATCTCCCTGTAGTCAAGTTCCAGATAGGTTCGTTCACCTGGGTGGCCATCTCCCAAGCTTCGGGACCTCCTGAGACCTTTCCCGCAGAGTTATATAAGGTAAGTCTTTCCTGTAGGACTGTTTAAATTTTCATCCCTTATGGCCTTAATCATAGCGCGTGCTCTACCGTGTCATTTGGCCTGTTTAATTTGTGCACATGTTAACCCCACCATTACCATCAGGTCCAGGCCCTGTATTACTACAAGTATGTGTGATATTATTCTTATCCATGGGTGAATCTGAATATTAAGTCCAATGTCCCACAGCTTTGAGTACCAGGGCTGATCAGCCAGCATTGCGTTAGTGTCTCTCTGTAAGTTGTCTATTTCTTCCATCAGCCGGATATACTGTCGTCTCTGATTCTGGATTCCTTGCACCAAACATAATCTGTTTGCCTTGCGGTTCCCATACCGCCTCCTTGTACCCCTCTCGGAGGGTACCCGTGACTGTTCCATGGATGATTTCCGTTGTCTCGGGATGTATGTGATATCCATTTATGTCTATTTCTCCCTTGGGTCTGAAACAGAAGTTAGGGCTAGTGAGGACACAGGGGGTGACTCCTTCCCTGGTCTTAATCGTCAGGTTGGCTGCCCCCGTGCTCACGCACCACTCTCTATTTCCTTGCGGGGCAGCGATGGTCTCAAGGTTGTGTTCAAGAGGAGTGATATCAGCATACATCCGTTTATGTGGTGGAATCCACAATCATCATTCGTCATTTGTGGCGTACGTGGACATAAAATCACTTGATTATTTTTATAGCAATCGGTTATGTCAATGCCTTTGGTACTAATTTAATCACCTGTCTGGAGGGGTGATGGTAACGTAACTGTGTTCGGTTTCTTCACCGATAGAAACATAGAAACATAGAAAATAGGTGCAGGAGTAGGCCATTCGGCCCTTCTAGCCTGCACCGCCATTCAATGAGTTCATGGCTGAACATGCAACTTCAGTACCCCATTCCTGCTTTCTCGCCATACCCCTTGATCCCTCTAGTAGTAAGGACTTCATCGAACTCCCTTTTGAATATATTTAGTGAATTGGCCTCAACAACTTTCTGTGGTAGAGAATTCCACAGGTTCACCACTCTCTGGGTGAAGAAGTTTCTCCTCATCTCGGTCCTAAATGGCTTACCCCTTATCCTTAGACTGTGACCCCTGGTTCTGGACTTCCCCAACATTGGGAACATTCTTCCTACATGTCTAAACCCGTCAGAATTTTAAACGTTTCTATGAGGTCCCCTCTCATTCTTCTGAACTCCAGTGAATACAAGCCCAGTTGATCCAGTCTTTCTTGATAGGTCAGTCCCACCATCCCGGGAATCAGTCTGGTGAACCTTCGCTGCACTCCCTCAATAGCAAGAATGTCCTTCCTCAAGTTAGGAGACCTAAACTGTACACAATACTCCAGGTGTGGCCTCACCAAGGCCCTGTACAACTGTAGTAACACCTCCCTGCCCCTGTACTCAAATCCCCTCGCTATGAAGGCCAACATGCCATTTGCATTCTTAACCGCCTGTCGGTTTGGTATAAGGGGTCTCCCTTTGTTACGTCATACTGTGGTACTGCACCTGTAGGGCTTGGTTATCCATGTCCCTCCCCAGTAAACCCCTTAAGATTTGCGTTAAGTTGTTAACCCGGTCGTCTATTCAGGCTGTATTGTATACAGGTCTATGGAATTTATCGTCGTAACCCCTGCCGCATAACCCGTGCCTAGCGTTTCCAGTATTAAATCTCAGGGTAGTGGATTCCGGGCCTTCGAGGATCCGTTGTGTCAGGTTCTGGGAAAGACTTATAGTTTCATTCCCACAGAAGGTAGGAAGGATGATATCTGTTAGGTTTAGGTGAAGTAGTCACTGACGCACCCCAAATTATATCCTTTCTTTAGATTCTTTCATAACTAGCCCCCCTTTGGCTCCAGTCTTTATGGACAGGCTTATGGGCTGGGAAGAGTTATTGTCCCCAGGGTGGTTGTCAGGGCAGCGCTAGGGCTTCCTTTGGGTGTGTTCTGTGTCCCAGCTGGACCTTTATTTCGGGTCCACTACATTGTCATCTTTCCTCCACACTCCATCCGCCCACTTTTTTAGGTTGTATTCCTTCTTGTTTGCGCTGCGTACGATTAATACCGGCTTCTTCGTGTTATTACCGTGTCACGCTTCGGGACATACACCTTATATTCCAGAGACCTCCCTTGCTCTTCATCTTGTCCAACTGGCCAGATTTCCTAAACATCCTGGGGTCCCACGCTGCTTTTTGCTCCGTTCTGTTCCCACCCCTCTGTACTTGTGGGGGGGATTTGGCTGCTCCGTTCTGTTCCCACCCCTCTGTACTTGCGGGGGGGATTTAGCTGCTTGTTTTGCAGCTTCGTCCGCCCAGGCATGAGCTTCTCGAACTGAAATTCCGTCCAGTTGGATTTCTGCGCCCTTCCCCTTTTGGTCCTATGAACTTGCTCCTGTCCTCGGAATCTACTGGCGCCCATGGCATCGGCAGCCTGCTGCATTACAACCCTACTTAATACACTATACATAGCCATGCGTTAAAATAAGTTCTGTCCTTGCTTCAGTCCTTGGCTGCTGGGATGCATATTTCGTCAGTTAAATTAAACAAAGCCCCATATTTCATGTAGTTGTGTCTTTCCTGTGTGTGCTATATCTCTCGTAGTCCGTCTGTATTATCCAGTGCTTGTGTGGGCCTTAAGGTTCCCAGTATCCTGAGTCTCCAGAGTCGAAGTAGCCGCTGCAGTCCCATCTCGGTGAGTGTTTTATCTGCAAATGTTAAACAGATTCTGGTCCTCACCAGGTGTTAGGTTCTGGTCTACTCATCTTTTATCCATGCATGTCGAGGTCACTCTGTGAAATTGGAGGTAAGGGTTAGGTTGGGTTTGTGGAGTCCACTTACCCACCGTGGGGTACACTTACCCACCGTGGGGTACATTGCCTCTATTACCATAGGTGATGGTGCTATGGCTGCGCACTGCACTATCCCTCTGGTCCCGGTTTAAAAAAAATCTCTTCCAGCTTATTTATCTTAGCTCTTAACTCTTGAATTTGTTTTGTTTGAGTATCTTTCTTTTACTTGTATCAGGTGAGTATTATTACATAGGCTAGTTCTGTTTTATTTTTATTCTGACTATCCCACCATTTCCTCTATCTGTCAGGTGAGTCTTTTTATTTCTATTAAGAAATCCAAATTAATAATGTCCAGTATAAAACAGCTGTCAATGGAAAGGGTTAACTCCTTTACAGGTTTGTAAGAAGGCCTGATGTCATTACGTGACTTCGCGTAATCATCTGAAAAATTTATTTTTTTAAATCTTTGAGCCTTCAAAACTTGCTTAGAAATTAGGAATCCGTTAAAACAGCAGAAGTCATTAGTAAAGCCGTCATAATAAAAGTCTTCTCATCGGGAAAGACAGCATTTTAGATTAAACTCCAATTTTTTCTTAACTTCTAATTCAAGTACTTGCCAAAGATTTTTTTTAATTGATTTAAAATGAGACCACACATTTTTAATAGCTATTTTGTTTACTGAAATCCAATTTTAAAATTCAGTACGATTTTCTAATTCCCAGTTTTTTTTTCTTTCTGTGCTGAGTTCGCACAGCTTAGATCTTTTCTCCTCATTATTTTCAAAATCCTCCTGCTTGTTAAGACTGTTCAGGATTTTTCTTGATAAACAACATCCATTTTGGAAATCTTTCAAACTGCAGCGAAACTTTCTCATCATTTAAAATCATTATCAATGGAGAGTGTCTTTTACCTCTTCAAATTCTTTTTTTTCAATGAAACCAATATCTTTTTCACAGCCGATATCAACTAGTATTTAGTAAGTTATGTCTTTTTCCATCGCAAACACCCCTTTTTTTTTCAGCACCTATTTAGTATGTTACGTCTTTTTTTTTCAGATCTCCTTTCTTCAAATTAGATTTTGTATTTTACACGGAGGGCTCGTGTCTCCGTAAATTTGTTAATTTAAAATCATCAGACAATCGAATACACTTTTTCTTTCAAATGCGTTCAATTTGTTTTCTTTCAAAGTTGCATCTTTATCTTTTTTGTCATACCTAGAATGGAGTCTAGCACGTAGGCTTTGAGAGCTGCTTTTCGTGATCTCAAATGTTCCAGTTTCAAGGCCGTTACAATGTCCTTTTTTCTAAACTGCTAAAGCTTGCCGTTTTAACATTTTTTTTCTCAAAAGTCCCTTTTACACCTTCGCACATAGCTCGCCACTCACCCAGGAGTTTAACCTGACCCCTGAAGGTATTTCTAGATTGTTTCCAAACCTTTTAGTTTTATTCCACCTTTTTTTTTTAAGAGATCAGATTTAAATTTTTTTTTAGTTTGAATCTATCTCAGTATTTTGCTGTGCCTTCTCTTAATATCTCAAAATCCCAATTCAGATATTGTACTGCCAATCTTTTATGAGCTAGAAGCTTTCACGGCAAGCTTTTACACAAAGGAAAATGGGAGCGTACTTCCCCAGCCCGCAGCCTCGAGAGACCCACGCAAGCTTTTTTTTTTAAAGGCATTCTTTATCTTATTCTTAGACTAAATTTATGTCTTTCAACCCAATGTACTCAATGATCTTTTATTTAAAACTCTTTTTATTCAACAAAGCTTATTAATTGTTTGGCCGGCTCTATTTTTGGATCCATATGTCACTTAAGATAGTCACCATCAGCTTTTTTATGGCATTATGTAGTTACGCAAGTTACAATTAATGATTGGTTTTATTCGCCTTTTTACTAGCCGGGTTACTCACCTTACCTTGGGGCAGGTGTAGGGGTCTTGGGCATTCCCTTTAATTCGTGTTAGGTATGCAGGACGTTATCTATATGTCTTCCCTCTGCGCCATGCTGCCACGCTTTGGGTCAATATGTCTCGTCTCTGCACTGTGCGCTCGTATCGCTTTGGGTCAATAGACCTTCCCCTATATCTTCCCTTGCTACCTCCACACGCGCATTTTAGGGTATACCTTTGACCCCCTTCCACCCCTAGATCGTCCTTGTCCTCCGTTTTCGTCCCTCTGGGACTCGCTGCAGATGGTTCTTTGTACGGATATCCTTCCCTTGTGGGTTACAATGCCACAGCTCTAACTTGAAGGTGGTTAATTAAAACATACTCACCCCAACAGCTGGGTCATTGTTCCATTCGGGAAGTCCATACCCTGCTCGCAGCGCCAAATGTAAGGGGAAAACCCCACGAGCGGGCCCCCTGATATAGAGGGTCGATGCTCGTCCCAACCTTCGTTGCAGTTCTCGAAGTTAGCAGACAGAGACGGATGGCAAGGTATAACGATCTTTAATTACGAACGTCCGGGAACACCTCTCATCACAGCCGCCTGTGAGTGGAGATGCTCCCCGAACAGCACAATTATACAACTTTTATACATTTCAAAAACCCCTCCGTTACCTGGTAAGAACTCCCTAGATCTCTAAATGGACTACATTTATCAGTGCTACTTCTCTAATTGGACTACCTTATTAGTGCTACTTTGGATTGACAGGCCAAGACCCTCGTGACCAATTTAGGCCATGACTAGAATGACTTCATTACGTCAGAATTTGTTGAATCTCCTTGGTGCCCGTAAGTCTGCCTCGAGCCTCTTCGCAAGGTTTTATCAATGTCTGTTTAGGTTCTCACATCGTATTCTGTCCTGTCGGGATATTATTGAATTAATAACTTCTGGAGCCTTGGTACTGGAATGTACAAGGCCGAAGAGGGGCCTTTTACCTCCTTATGGGTCGGTGCAGGAACCAGCACTTTCACCCTTGTCCCGCTGGTACCCCTAATGCCAAATTTTTCTCTTACAGGGGTAATATACTGACGTGGATGGAGAACTGGTTGGCAGACAGGAAGCAGAGAGTCAGGATAAACGGGTCTTTTTCAGAATGGCAGGCAGTGACTAGTCGAGTGCCGCAGGGCTCAGTGCTGGGAACCCAACTCTTTACAATATACATCAATGATTTGGATGAAGGAATTGAGTGTAATACCTCCACGTTTGCAGATGACACTAAACTGGGTGGTGGTGTGAGCTGTAAGGAAGATGCTAAGAGGCTGCAGGGTGACTTGGACAGGTTAGGTGAGTGGGCAAATGCATGGCAGATGCAGTATAATGTGGATAAATGTGAGGTTAGCCATTTTGGGGGCAAAAACACGAAGGCAGAATATTATCTGAATGGCAGCAGATTAGGAAAAGGGGAGGTGCAATGAGACCTGGGTGTCATGGTTCATCAGTCATTGAAAGTTGACATGCAGGTACAGCAGGCGGTGAAGAAGGCAAATGGTATGTTGGCCTTCACAGTTAAGAGATTTGAGTATAGGAACAGGGAGGACTTACTGCAGTTGTACAGGGCCTTAGTGAGGCCTCACCTGGAATATTGTGTTCAGTTTTGTCTCCTAATCTGAGGAAGGACGTTCTTGCTATTGAGGAAGTGCAGCGAAGGTTCACCAGACTGATTCCCGGGATGGCAGGACTGACATATGAAGAGAGATTGGATCAACTGGGCCTTTGTAGATTGGAGTTTAGAAGGATGAGAGGGGATCTCATAGAAACAGATAAGATTCTGACGGGACTGGACAGGTTAGATGCAGGAAGAATGTTCCCGATGTTGGGGAAGTCCAGAACCAGGGGACACAGTCTTAGGATAAGTGGTAGGCCATTTAGGACTGAGATGAGGAGAAACCTCTTCACTCAGAGAGTTGTTAACCTGTGGAATTCCCTGCTGCAGAGAGTTGTTGATGCCACTTGGGACCCTGACCATAATTTAGAACATATACAGGATCATTTACAGAAATATCATGTGATACAGCTGCGCGATTGCGATACCCTTGCTGACTTTGTCTTCTATATTCAACATGATTATTCAAGTCAGAGTCCCAAATGGATTGCTGGTACTGCCATGGCCAAGGAGGGCAACAGAGTATTTATTGTCAAGCTCAAAAATGGGCAAACATGCAGGAAACATATGGATCAGATAAAGCTGCGGCACACAGACGAACCGGAACAGTCGGAGGAGGAGACATTCGACGACCAACCAACCTACCCCTGTCATCAGAGGACGCAGTGGTCATCAGTGAATCGGGTCTTTCAATCACTGACATGACCATTGCCACTCCCACCAGGTCAGCCACCCAGCCACCAGTCACAACAGACTCTGAACACTCACCCAAGGCTGGAGTTGAACTGAGACGGTCAACCCGGAAATGTAAAACACCGGACCATTTCAATTTGTAAAAGACTGTGTTAATATATTGTCATGTATGTACTTTTGGGATCACTAGCCACCAGATGGCGTCACTGTTGGAGGCCATTGGGCTGCATGCACATGTGTGCAGCCCAAGTATAAAAGGCCAGCCATTTTGTATATTAGTCACTTTGGGCCTTAATAAAGCAGAGCCAAAGTTATACCTCTTGGAGTTAAACAGTACTCAGTCCAACAGTTATTGCAAACACAACAGGGGGAAGAGAGAGAAAAGCTGTGGGCGGGGGGGGGGGGGGGTGCGGGGTGGGGGAGAGAAGCTGAGGGGGGGCTGGAGAGAGACAGGCTGGGTGGGGGGAGAGATATGATGGGGGGGAGAGAGAGATTCTGGGAGCAGGGGAGAGAGCGGCTGGGGGAGAGAGAGAGAGGCGGTGGGGGGGGGGGGCAGGAAAGAGAGGCTGGGGGAGAGACCGAGAGGCTGGGCGGGGAGAGAGAAAGAGGCGGGGGGGTGGGGTGAGAGAGCGAAAGGCTGGGTGGGGTGTTGAGAGGGGCTGGGGGGTGGGGGAAGAGAGAGAGAGACATGGGTTGATCGGGGAGGCGGGGGGAGGGGGTGGGGTTGGAGGGGAGGGGGAACTCAGGGAAGATGGATCAGGTTCTCACAACCCCTACAAGGGACATTGTTGGACTGGATGATATCCTAAAGTCACGACACTGTCACTATTCACTTCATACCCAATAAATCTGTTAACAATCTGCACACAATGCCCCATCCATGGTGGGGTGGGGGTGGAGGTGTGGGGGAGGGAAGTACTTGGACTGGGGTAAGGCACTTCGGCTGGCCCTTGCTGTCTTCTGGGGAGCTCTGTCCTCTGTCGCTTCAGGAAGTCAAAGTGGATCGAGTTATAATTTGCAAAGTCAGTGAGACCTTGGGGCGGGCGGTTCCAGTTACACATTCCTGTGAAACTTCAGGGTGTGGCTTATAGAAACATAGAAAATAGGTGCAGGAGTAGGCCATTCGGCCCTTCGAGCCTGCACCACCATTCAATATGATCATGGCTGATCATGCAACTTCACTACCCTATTCCTGCTTTCTCTCCATATCTCTTGATCCCTTTAGCCGTAAGGGCCTCAGCTAACTCCCTTTTGAATATATCTAAACTGGCATCAACAACGTTCTGTGATCGAGAATTCCACAGGTTCACAATTTTCTGAGGGAAAAAGTTTCTCCTCATCTCGGTCCTAAGGGGACCAATCAGAAACAAAGGGTGAAGCATAATGGCCATTTTGGCAGTTCAAATAAACACAGATAAATGATAAATGGATAGAGAAGTGGTTGGCAGACTGGAAGCAGAGAGTCGGGATAAACGGCTCCTTTTCAGAATGGCAGGCAGTGACTAGTGGGGTGCCGCAGGGCTCAGTGCTGGGACCCCAGCTCTTTACAATATACATTAATGATTTAGATGAAGGAATTGAGTGTAATATCTCCAAGTTTGCAGATGACACTAAGCTGGGTGGCGGTGTGAGCTGTGAGGGGGATGCTAAGAGGCTGCAGGGTGACTTGGACAGGTTAGGTGAGTGGGCAAACGCATGGCAGATGCAGTATAATTTGGATAAATGTGAGGTTATCCATTTTGGGGGCAAAAACACGAAGGCAGAATATTATCTGAATGGTGGAAGATTAGGAAAAGGGGAGGTGCAACGAGACCTGGGTATCATGGTTCATCAATCATTGAAAGTTGGCATACAGATACAGCAGGCGGTGAAGAAGGCAAATGGTATGTTGGCCTTCATAACTAGGGGATTTGAGTATAGGAGCAGGGAGGTCTTACTGCAGTTGTACAGGGCCTTAGTGAGGCCTCACCTGGAATATTGTGTTCAGTTTTGGTCTCCCAATCTGAGGAAGAACATTCTTGCTATTGAGGGAGTGCAGCGAAGGTTCACCAGACTGATTCCCGAGATGGCAGGACCGACATATGAGCAGAGACTGGATCAACTAGGCCTTTATTCACTGGAGTTTAGAAGGATGAGAGGGGATCTCATAGAAACGTATAAGATTCTGACGGGACTGGACAGGTTAGATGCGGGAAGAATGTTCCCGATGTTGGGGAAGTCCAGAACCAGGGGAGATAGTCTTAGGATAAGGGGTAAGTCATTTAGGACCGAGATGAGGAGAAACTTCTTCACTCAGAGAGTTGTTAACCTGTGGAATTCCCTGCCGCAGGGAGTTGTTGATGCCAGTTCATTGGATGTATTCAAGAGGGAGTTAGATGTGGCCCTTACGGCTAAAGAGATCAAGTGGTATGGAGAGAAAGCAGGAATGGGGTACTGAAGTTGCATGATCAGCCATGATCATATTGAATTGTGGTGCAGGCTCAAAGGGCCGAATGGCCTACTCCTGCACCTAGTTTCTATGTTTCTATCCTTTGGGCTTGGTCTAAATAATATTTAGTTAGCATCTTGCACAATGATGTTTCTCATGGTGCTTCCCAAATTGAACTCTTGATCATTGAGAGCCACAATGAGATGAATGGCAACATATCTGTTCTTTGGGGTGCTGGTTGAGGGAGGCACTGGCAGAACTTCCCTTCTTTGAGTCGGCAGACAGGTTTAGCACTTCATCCGACCGTTTAACTACTAACAACATCATCAAATCAAAGTATTAATTAACAATGAGACATATATGACTTGAAAATGGTGATTGAATTATTTCTGCACACCCAGGCCCAATGATCCCCTGGTCTTATCTTTCCATCCTCACATTAATAGTTGGCGAATTAGAATCATAGAATGGTTATAGCACAGAAGGAGGTTATTCTGCCTATTCTGCCCAGAGCATTTCAGCCAGTCCCCCTCCCCCACTCAATCCCCGTGGCCATGCAATTTTTTTCCTGCAGGCACTTATCCAATTCCCTTTTAAAAGCCACGATTGAGTCTGCCTCCACCACCCTATCATTCCAGATCCAAACCACTCACTGCGTAAAAAGGTTTTCCTCATATCGCCTTTGGTTCTTCTGCCAATCACCTTAAATCTGTGTCCTCTGGTTCTCGAGCCTTCCCCAATGGGAACAGTTTCTCTCTGCTCTGTCCAGACCCCTCATGATATTGAACACCTCGATCAAATCTCCTCTCAACCTCTAAGGAGAACAACCCCAGCTTCTCCAGTCTATCCACGTAACTGAAGTCCCTCATCCCTGTAACCATTCTTGTAAATCTTTTCTGCACCCTCTCTAAGGCCTTCACTTCCTTCCTAAAGTGCGGTGCCCAGAATTGGGCACAATACTCTAGTTGAAGCCAAACCAGTGTTTTATAACTTCCTTGCTTTTGTACCCTATGCCTCCATTTATGAAGCCCAGGATCCCGTATGCTTTTATAACCACTTTCTCAACCTGCCCTGGCATCTTCAACAATTTATGCACATATACCCCCAGGTCTCTCTGTTCATGCGCCCCCTTTAGGATTGTACTCTTTAGTTAATATTGCCTCTCCTCATTCTTTCCGAGTTAAAATTTCACCTGTCACGTGTCTGCCCATTCCACCAGCCTGTCTGTGTCTTCCTGAAGTCTATCCCTCTCCTCCTCACTGTTCACTATAATTCCAAATTTAGTGTCATCTGCAAATCTTAAAATTGTGCCCTTTACACCCAAGTCCAAATCATTAATATATATCAAGAAAAGCAGTATCTCTACCTACTCTGTCGAGACCACTCATGATTTTGAACACCTCTATCAAACCTCTTCTCAAGTACCGACCCCTGGGGAACACCACTGTATACCTTCCTCCAGTCCGAAAAACAACAGTTCACCACTACTCTCTATTTCCTGTCACTGAGCCAGTTCTGTATCCAGGCTGCCACTGTCCCTTTTATTCCATGGGCTTCAGTTTTGCTGCAAGCCCATTATGTGACGCCTTATCAAGCGCCTTTTGGAAGTCCATGTACACCACGGCAACCGCACTACCCTCATCAACCCTCTGTTACCTCATCAAAAAACTCGATCAAGTTGGTTAAACACGATTTGCCTTTAAACAAATCCATGTTGGCTTTCCTTAATTAATCCACACTTGTCCAAGTGACTGTTAATTTTGTCCTGGGTTATTATTTCTAAAAGCTTCCCCACTACCGAGGTTAAACTGACGGGCCTGTGTTTGCTGGGTTTAGAGCTGCACTCATTTTTGAACAAGGGTGTAACATTTGCAATTCTCCAATCTTCTGGCACCAGTCCCGTATCCAAGGAGGATTGGAAGATTATGGCCAGTACCTCTTCAATTTCCACCATTACTTCCCTCAGCATCCTCGGATGTATCCCATCTGCTCCTGGTGACTTCTCAGCCTTTCAAGTACCTCTTTATCAATTTTTATCCCGTCCAGTATCTCAACTACCTCCTCTTTCACTGACTTTCACGGCATCGTTTTCCTTGGTAAAGGCGGATACAAAGTATCTCAGCCATGTCCTCTGCCTCCACGTGTAGGTCCCAAATCCACCCCACCCCTCCTTTTACCACCCGGTTATTATTGATTTGCCTTCGAACAGTTTTGGATTCTTCTATATGTTAGCTGCTAATCTATTCTCATTCTCTCTCTTTGCCCCTCTTATTTCCTTTTTCACTTCCCCTCTAAACTTTTGATATTCAGCCTATTCATTCACTTGTATTCTCAACCTGACATCTGTCATATGCCTCCTTTTTCTGCCTCATCTTATTCTTGATCTTTCATCATCCAGGGAGCTCTGGCATAGATTGCCCTCCCTTTCCCCTTCGTGGGAATGTACCTCGACTGTACCTGAACCATCTCCTCTTTAAAGGCTGCCCACTGTTCAATTACACTTTTCCTGAAATCTTTGATTCCAATTTATCCAGGCAAGATCCATTCTCAACTCACTGAAATTAGCTCTCCTCCAATTAAGTATTTTTATTGCTTGTCCTTTTCCATAACTAATCTAAACCGTATGATACTATAGGGCTAGACTTTCCACTTTTCTGGTTATCACCCAAAAAATTGGCGCTGTTCCAGTGATGGTCGATGTTTCAGCCTGGAACATCGCCCACTTTTGGGATCACGATTTTCCACTCAGCGATAGGCTAGCGATGTGAAACGGGCGATGCAAAAGGTCAGCGATGTAAAAGGTCAGCGATGTAACGTGCGCCCAGCCATAGGCCAGCGATGTGGCAGGCAAATGCTTCCCTGGCAACCCCCTTCTGTGCATGCGATTTTTTTTTCTTGGTGACTGGTTTTCCCGCGTTTCGGAAGGTCAGGGGTCATCCACACAGAAGTGATGTGAGCCGAAACTTGGGGGTTATTTTTCCGGCAATGTTCCAGCCTGAATTTCCACTTTTTGGTCAAAATAGGTGATAGCAGGTCTATTTGGGCGATGTGAAGTGGAAAGTCTAGCCCAAGGATCACTGATCCCTAAATGTTCCCCTACTGACACTTGCTCCACTTAACCCACCTCATTCCCCAGAACCAGATCCACCAATGCCTCCTCCCTCGTTTGGCCAGAAACATACTGTTCTCCTGAACACACTTCAGAAATTCTTCCCCCTCTCTGCCCTTTATACTATTACTATCCCAGTCTATATTGGGATAGGTGAAGTCCCCCATTATTACTACCCTATAGTTCTTGCACCTCTCTGTAATTTCTCTTTAAATTTCCTCCTCCATATCTTTCCCACTATTGGTGGTCTACAGAATACACCTAGTGGTGTAATGGCTATTATTTCTTAACTCTGACCAAATCGATTCTGTCCAGGGCATCCTCTCTATCCAGCACTAATATTCACCTTAATCAATACTGTCACCCCACCTCCTTTATTTCCTTCTCTATCTTTCCTGAACACCTTATAACCAGGAATATATAATACCCAATCCTGCCCTTTGAGCTAGGTCTCTGTTATCGCCACATCTTATTCCCAATGGCTATTTGCGGCTAAAGCTCACCAACGCATTTAACACACATTTTGTGTTCACACACATTCATGGATTCTCTCTTAGTCTGACCCCACCTAATAGTGTACTGTTGTTTACTCTAGTACAATCTGTCTCTCCCAATCCTTTGTGCACTTCGTTCTAGTGCTACATCCTGGTGCTCTTCCCTCTGCGAAATTAGTTTAAACCTCCCACCCCCAACAGCACTACCCCTCACCCAGTGAGGGTATGGGTCCCAGCTCCGTTGAGGCCGGTACCAATCCCATCTCCCCCAGAACCGTTCCAATGTCCCAAGAATCTGAAGCCCTCCCCTCCTGCACCATCTCTCCAGCCACATATTCATCTGCTCTAGCCTATTTCTGTACTCACTAGCTCGTGGCACCAGGAGTAATCCGGAGAGTCCTACCTTTGAGGTCCTGCTTTATCATCTCTTTCCTAGCTCCCCACAATCTGCCTGCAGGACCTCATCCCTCTTTCTAACCCATGTCGTCGATACCGATACAGACCACGACCTCTGGCTGTTCGCCCTCCCCCCCCCCAGAATGCCCTGCAACCGCTCAGTGACATCCTTGACCCTGGCACCAGCGAGGCAACATACCATCCTGGAATCTGTCTGTGCCCCTATCGAATCCCCTGTCACTATTGCTTTCCCAATCTAGCTATCTCCTCCCTCACACAACTGAGCCACCTGTGGTGCCGTGGATTTGGCTCTGGCTGTACTCCCCAAAGTAAGCATCACCCTCACCCATATTCCGTACTGAATATCAGAGGAGAGGGAACGGTTTACAATATCAGCTAACATGGGGGCAAGGAAGTTGGGTGGTCAGCAGTTTAGCGAGAATAGGGTCGAGGGAGCAGCAGGTGGGTTTCATAAAAACATAATTAGGAGCAGGAGTAGGCCATTCGGCCCCTCGAGCCTGCTCCACCATTCAGTGAGATCATGGCTGATCTTCTGTCTCAACATCCCTGCACTATCCCCATATCCAAAAATCTAGCGATTTCCATCTTGAATATACTCAAAGACTGAGCCTCCACAACCCTCTGGGGTAGAGAATTCCAGAGATTCACCGCCCTCTGAGTGAAGAAGTTTCTCTTCATCTCAGTTCTAAATAACTGGCCCCTTATTCTGAGACTGTGACCCCTGGTTCTAGACCCCCCAGCCAGAGGAAACATCCTCCCTGCATCTACCCTGTCAAGCCCTGTTAGAATTTTGTATGTTTCAATGAGACTTAGAGAATATAGGCCTAGTCTACTCAATCTCTCCTCATAGGACAATCCCCCCATCCCAGGAATCAGTCTGGTGAACCTCCGTTGCATTCCCTCTATGGCGAGTATATCCTTCTTTGGGTAAGGAGACCAAAACTGTGCACAATACTCCAGGTGCGATCTCACCAGGGCCCTATAAACTTGCAGTAAGGCGTCTTTACCCTTATACTCAAATCCTCTTGTAATAAAGGCCAACATACCATTTGCTTTCTTAATTGCTTGTTGTATCTGATGGACAAGATGAGCTCAGAGAGGGCTTGAGGGGAGAGAGAAGCTAGAGAAATGAGAGAGCTTGGGGCTAGGGCGTGGGGACCTCAGTAAATGTCTGGCCCATGGGCCGGGGAGGGGGGGGGAGAGAGGGGAAGGGAGGAATGCGGCATCAACAGCTGAACGGATTGTTTGAAACTTAGTAACAAAGACCTAATCGAGGTGTTTAAAATGATGAAAGGTTTTGATCGAGTGGTTACACAGAGAATGTTTCCACTTGTGGGGAAGAGCATAACTAGAGGCCATCAATATTAGATAGTCACCCAGAAATCCAATGGGGAATTCAGAACAAACTTCATTACCCAGAGAGCGGTGAGAATGTGGAACTCGCTGCCACAGGGAGTGGTTGAGGCAAATAGTATCGATGCATTTAAGGGGAGGCTGGATAAACATATGGGGGAGAAAGGAATAGAGGGTTATGCTGATATAGTTAGATGAGGAAAGACGGGAGGAGGCTCGAGTGGAGCATAAATGCTGGCATGGACTGGTTGGGCCGAATGGCCTGTTTCTGTGCCATATATCCGATACACGTACCCGAACTCCTTGCACGCTGTTAGAGGTGAATGTGGAAGGGGCCGGGGGAGGGGGGGGGGGGATTTAAGGAAACGGTTGGTAATGGAGAAGAGCAGCCAGTTATCTTTGCATTCCAGGACAAAGGGCCCAAGTTTCGGGCCGCGCCGTTCCTAGACACCCGTTTTTCGCGGCACTTACCGATTCTCCGGCTCCCTGCAGGTCCTCTGGAGCTGGGCGCGGCGCAGCATGAGCTGTGGGGGGCGGAGCTAGGTCCCTGCGCTGAAAACAGTGCCGGGACCTCTGCACAGGCGCGCTACAGTGGGCGCGCATGTGCAGTAGCTCCAGGCGCCCAAAACTATGTGGGAGGGGCCCGAAGCACGCAGCCCCTAGCCCTGGCCGAATGGGCTCACTGGGGCGGCGTGGATAAGGCTGCACCTCCCTCGTCCAGCTCCTGCTTCTTTCCTTCAGCTGGCTCTCTCAAACACCACCCCCCCCCCCCCCCGCTCCCCCAGCTCCCGCTCCGACACCCTCCCGACCCGACTCGACTCCCACTCCCCCCCCCCCCCCCGGACCCGACCCACCACCCTCCCAGGACCTGACCCGACCCCCGGCCACCTACCTTTAAATCTGGTGCTGGGGGCGGGCCCCGCCCGAAGTCTTGGGCCCAGCCCGTTCAGCTCAGCCTCCCTGTCCTCTCCTCCCTCGCTGTCAGAAACACAGACACTGACAGACAGAGAGTGAGAGAGGCAGAGAGATAGAGACACTGACAGGGACACACTGGGGGGGCCGTCCCAGCATGCTGTTGAGGGGCTCCCGGTGCTGCAGTCGGTAAGTGGAAAATGTTTTATTTATTGATTTTTTATTAATTTTTTTTGATTGATTTATTGGTTGATTTATTGATGTATTTATCATTTATTATTGATGATGGCTCTTTATTTGTAAAACTGAAGTGTTTAATGTTTGTAAACTTCCCTTTAACCTCCCCCCCCCCTTTCCCTACGCCTGATTTGTAACCTACGCCTGATTTTCTAAGTGGAGGCAAGGTTTTTCTGAGCGTACAAAAATCTACACTTACTCCATTCTATGTTAGTTTGGACTAAGTTTTCACTGGCTAAACTTTCAAAACGGGCGTAAGTAGCCGGACACGCCCCCTTTTGAAAAAAAAAATCTGTTCCAAACTGAAACTGTTCTAACTGACTAGAACTGGAGCAAACTAAATGCCGAGAAATGCAATTTCTAAGATACTCCATTCTCAACCAGTTGCTGCAAAAAAACATGAGCAACTCAGGCCGAAACTTGGCCCCAAATTGGGGAGGGTAGAGAGAGGCACTGAGCAGATTATTTCAAAAATAACAGCCTTTATTTTCAACAGATAGTTACTTTTTTGATAAGGCAAGTGCCTGACACATGAATGAAAATCACCAAGCCAAAGCATCCATCAAGCTGCTGAGGGCTATGTAAGGACAGACCCCAGTTACTGATGTCCAGAGTCACAGTGCAGGTTGACAAAAGTCAGGGCTTGGGTGTCTGGTGTTCCTGGGTGTCCTTAACCTCCAGGTCTGGCAGCGAGCTGCTCAAACACGGAACGACATGTCGCACAGACGTTTACTATTGCAGATAAATGTGCTTTCAGCTGGAGATTGGAGAACAAAAGATAAACTTTGGGAAATGCTGGAGCTGGTCACAGAACCTGTCACCCGGTCTCTCTCTCTCTCTCTCTCCGCAGGGTACACTGGGGGGGGGGGGGGGGGGTGCTGAGGTTAGAAGTCCATCGAGCTATGAGCCAGGTAGTCCTTGCGACCGATGTTGTTCACCTGCTTCGTCTGCATGGCCTCCAGTTTCGGACAGTCCGTGATCCGGTGGCCCAAACCACCACAAAACGTGCAGCCTCTTTCACCTGCACAAAGCACCAGAATTATACACAAAGTAGCAAATATATATCCACAAGCATCTCGATCAAACCCTCCCCAAGTACAGGCTCCACATCGCATCAAACCCATCCACACTAGTGCCTCTGACATGTCTTCCTTTTTCCTCAACCGAGGATTCCCCTCCGCCGTGGTTAACATGGCCCTCGACCGTGTCCGTTCTATTTCCTGCACCTCTGCTCTCACCCCTTCCCCTCCCTCTCAGAAGAACATCGACAGGGTTCCCCACCAGCCTCCACGTTCAACGGATCATCCTCCGCCATCTCCAGCGTGATCCCACCACCAATCACATCTTCCCCTCCCCTCTCAGTATTAAGAACATAAGAAATCGGAGGAGTAGGCCATATGGCCCCTCGAGCCTGCTCCGCCATTTAATACGATCATGGCTGATCCGATCATGGACTCAGCTCCACTTCCCTGCCCGCTCCCATAACCCCTTATTCCCTTATCGGTTAAGAAACTGTCTATCTCTGTCTTAAATTTATTCAATGTCCCAGCTTCCACAGCTCTCTAAGGCAGCGAATTCCACAGATTTACAACCCTCTGAGAGAAGAAATTCCTCCTCATCTCAGTTTTAAATGGGCAGCCCCTTATTCTAAGATTATGCCCTCTAGTTCTAGTCTCCCCTATCAGTGGAAACATCCTCTCTGCATCCACCTTGTCAAGCCCTCTCATAATTTTATGTTTCAATAAGATCACCTCTCATTCTTCTGAATTCCAATGAGTAGAGGCCTAACCTTCTCAACCTTTCCTCATAAGTCAACCCCTCATCTCCGGAATTAACCTAGTGAACCTTCTCTGAACTGCCTCCAAAGCAAGTATATCCTTCCTTAAATATGGAAACCAAAACGGTACACAGTATTCCAGGTGTGGCCTCACCAATACGCTGTATAACTGTAGCAAGACTTCCCTGCTTTTATACTCCATCCCCTTTGCAATAAAGGCCAAGATTCCATTGGCCTTCCTGATCACTTGCTGTACCTGCATATGAACCTTTTGTGTTTCATGCACCAGGATCCCAAGATCTGCAATCTTTCTTCATTTAAATAATAACTTGCTCTTTGATTTTTTTCTGCCAAAGTGCATAACCTCTCACTTTCCCACATTATACTCCATCTGCAAATTTTTGCCCACACACTTAGCCTGTCTATGTCCTTTTGCAGGTTTTTGTGTCCTCCTCACACATTGCTTTTCCTCCCATCTTTGTATCGTCAGCAAACTTGGCTACGTTAACTCAGTCCCTTCATCCAAGTCATTAATATAGATTGTAAATAGTTGGGGTCCCAGCACTGTGGCACCCCATTAATTACTGATTGCCAACCAGAGAATAAACCATTTATCCCGACTCTCTGTTTTCTGTTAGTTAGCCAATCCTCTATCCATGCTAATATATTACCCCCAACCCCGTGAACTTTTATCTTGTGCAGTAACCTTTTATGTGGCACCTTGTCAAATGCCTTCTGGAAATCTAAATACACCACATCCACTGGTTCCCCTTTATCCACCCTGTTGGTTACATCTTCAAAGAATTCCAGAAAATTTGTCAAACATGACTTTCCGAAGGGACAGCTCCCTCCGTGACATCCTGGTCCATTCCACAATCACCCCCAGCAGCCCCTCCCCTTCCCATGGCACCTTCCCGTGCAAGCGTAGGAGATGCAACACCTGCCCTTTTACCTCCTCCCTTCCCACCATCCAGGGCCCCAAACACTCCTTCCAGGTGAGGCAGCGATTTACTTGCACTTCTTGCAATGTAGTATACTGTATTCACTGCTCACGATGTGATCTCCTCTACATCGGGGAGACCAAACGGCAATTGGGTGACCGTTTTGGGGAGCACCTCCGTTCAGTCCCCAAGTGTGACCCCGAGCTTCCTGTCACTTTAATTCCCCGCTCCACTCCCACTCTGACCTCGGCCTCCGACACTGTTTTAATGAAGCTCAACGGAAAACTCAGTGATCTTCTGAAGAGCAATATATCCTTTGCAGAAATGTCATGTCATCCAGAATGAAGCTGGTTTCAGTGCACTTAGGAGCTTGCTATGCCCAGTATTTCCCTACACTCGGAGATGTTGGAGGTGTACTGTGGTGCAATATCAATGCAAAACTTCCTTTCCACCAGTGGATGTGGTGTACTTGGACTTCCAGAAGGCATTTGACAAGGTGCCACATAAAAGGTTACTGCACAAGATAAAAGTTCACGGGGTTGGGGGTAATATATTAGCATGGATAGAGGATTGGCTAACTAACAGAAAACAGTGAGTTGGGATAAATGGGTCATTTTCCAGTTAGCAACCATTTACAATCTATTTACAATCTATATAAACGACTTGGAAGAAGGGACCGAGTGTAACGTAGCCAAGTTTGCTGATGATACAAAGATGGGAGGAAAAGCAAATTGTGAGGAGGACACAAAAATCTGTAAAGGAATATAGACAGGCTAAGTGAGTGGGCAAAAATTTGGCAAATGGGGTATAATATGAGAAAATGTGTGGTTGTCCACTTTGGCAGAAAAAACTGAAAATCAAATTATGATTTAAATGGAGAAAAATTGCAAAATGTTGCAGTACAAACCTCGGGGTACTTGTGCATGAAACACAAAAAGTTAGTATGCAGGTACAGCAAGTAATCAGGAAGGCAAATGGAACGTTGGCCTTTATTGCAAGGGGAATAGAGTATAAAAGCAGAGAAATCCTGCTGCAACTGTACAGGGTATTGGTGAGGCCACACCTGGAGTACTGCGTACATTTTGATCTCCGTATTTAAGGAAGGATATACTTGCATTGGAGGCTGTTCAGAGAAGGTTCGCTAGGTTGATGCCGGAGATGAAGGGGTTGACTTATGAAGATAGGTTGAGTAGGTTGGGCCTATACTCATTGGAGTTCAGAAGAATGAGAGGTGATCTTATCGAAACATATAAGATAATGAGGGGGCTCGACAAGATGGATGCAGAGAGGATATTTCCACTCATAGGGGAAACTAAAACTCGGGGACATAGTCTCAGAATAAGGGGCTGCCCATTTAAAGCTGAGATGAGGAGGAATTTCTTCTCTTAGAGGGTTGTAAATCTGTGGAATTCGCTGCCTTAGAGAGCTGTGGAGGCTGGGTCATTGAATATATTTAAGGCGGCGATAGACAGATTTATGGGCAATAAGGTTATGGGGAGCGGGCAGGGAAGTGGAGCTGAGTCCATGATCAGTTCAGCTTTTCAAAGTTGGACGCTCAAGAGTAGAAAGGTTAGCTGTTGACAGGCGATAGGCCGACATACCTCCGATATCCAGCATGGTCTCGTCTCCTGTCTGAAGGACCTGGAGAACCGGTGGGACTTTCTGTTTAGCTTCCAGTAACAGAGCTTTCAGATCCATCAACACCGACTCGTCTGTGAGGGAAACACGCTTTAGCAAATCTCGCAAACACAAACACGCTGAATGAACTGATTTCTCAACGTTTACATTCAAGGTATCAAAAACAGATCGCGGCCTGGCTAATGGAACAGAACAGAGCAACAGTACGTATTACCCACAGGCTTTTAAATATCTGTACATCCACTTGAAGGCGGTGACCTCTGGCCCCCGTTGACTCCCTCTGGCCGTGCTACAGCTCCACAGAAACTGGCTGCCCTCCAACACCACATTGTGATCATCCTTCACGTCAACCCAGGCACAAGTGTCGGCAGGCTATATGTTTGTGGATGGCATCACAACCAGAATAGATTTTGTCCTCACCCAGCATCGATACACATGCACTTTGGAACAGGGACCCAAAGTGGAAGCCTTTGATGTTCCGAGCCCACAAACAGCGGTAGTGCTACCCCTATCACCCAGGCCCAGGTCAGTGAACTCAGCTCAGACTGGAAATTCACTGAGAAGCGAGTTAAATATGCTCGATGGTTTTCCAGTGCTGCTTCACCCATTTCCTGTTAGCTGTACAGCACAAAGTACGCGTTCATTGTCCAGAGTAACTCCAAGACTCGGCCTCAAATATTTATAGAAATGCAAATGGCATTAGGAGAAAAGAAACTCCCAGTTAACAACACCTGGATTCTAGTTGTTGCCGAATACATTTCCTCTCGCCCTGCTTCAGTTACTAACGAAAAGCCACATTCACCATAACCTCGGTGAGTCCCTTTACCAAAAGCAGGTTTCCTGTAGCTGGAAGTGTTCACACGGTCACCACTTACCACAAGCTTTGTTGATGAATGTTGTTGCAATCCCCGTTTTCCCTGAGCGACCAGTACGTCCAATTCTGTGAACTGAATATTGAGAAAGTGTTCAGAAACAGGGCTGGACAGGCAGCAGAACAGATCAGTGACATAAAGAGCAACAATCAAACTGGAACAGTGAATGAGTAAAGGAAAGGGTTTGCTTGGGTTTGAGTTATCAGACTCTGGAGTCGAGAGCATTATATGTTGAATCTATGTCCATCAACTCAGGGATCGGGTGAGCCTAATCCCCAGGGAGATGTGCAACAGGGCACCACTTACACCATTAAACTCTCCTGCTCCCCAATTTTCCACCATTCCTGAACAAAAACCAGAGGTGACTGCATTTGATATTAGATTCAAGTGGGAGAAGCAACAGAACAAAGAAAATTAAAGAGCAAACTTTGAAGGGATGAGAAATAAATTGCTAACTGTAAACTGGGCTGAGTTGTTAATACGATAGGCAGTGGAAAGTATTCAAAGAAGTATTTGGTACAATACCAAACCAGTACATTTGGTCAAGCAACCATGGTTAACAAATGAGGTCAGGAACAGTATCAAGCTAAAAGAAAAGATTTCCAGTAATGCAAGGAAAAATAGCAATCCAAGGGACTAGGAGAGTTAGAAAATGCAACAAAGGATAAAAATAAAGTAAGAGATGCAGAAAGGGAATATCAAAGTTAAGTTTTTATAAATATATGAAGAACAAAAAGTAGCAAAGGGTAAAGATGCAGCACTATACTGAATAGTATATGGGAACCTAAAGTAAGTCAAGGAAAAAAATTAGTAGATTTAATAAGAAGTTTAAAAAATGGTAACGAAGAAAATAATGGGACTTAAGCTAGACAAACCTCCAAAACCTGATATTTTCCACCTTGGGGTATTAAAAGAAACAGGTGAGGAAATATCAGATTAGTCATAATTTTCCAAAGCTCTCCAGATTCGGAAATTGTGCTACTGAAAAATCCATTATTTAAGAAGGGAGAGAGAAAGAAACCAGGTTTAACATGAATTGTGGGGAAGTGAGTGGAATCTATCATCAGGCTGATCAGTTGGACAAGTATGAGCTGATCAGCTTGAATTTATGAAGGGTAGATCATGTTTGAATGATCAGTTGAATTTTAAAGGAGGACAGTAACACAGTGGATAAGGGAGTGTCTCTGGATGTTGTCTAGATGGGTCTCCAAAAGTATCTGATAAGTTTCCGCACAAGAGATTATTGAAAAAATGAGAGCACGTGGAATTGGAGGGAACCTTGTGACATGGGTTGGGAATTGTTGGAAGACAGCAGACAGAGAGTAGGGAAAAAGGGAATGTTCTCTGATTGTTGGGATGTGACAAGTGATGTTCCCCAGGGATCTATACAGGGCCTCAGCTTTTCACGATACATATTGTGTGTATATGTATATATATATATATATATATATGTATGTATATGCAGTGGCCATACGGCTCTTTGAGTTTGCTCTGCCGTTCAATAAGATCATGGCTGAACTTTTGCATCGCCTCCACTTTCCCGCCTGATCCAGATATCCCTTGATTCCCTTAGTACCCAAGAATTTATCGATCTCGGTCTTGAATTTACTCAATGGCTGAGCATCCACAACCGCCTGGGGTAGAGAATTCCAAAGATTCACAACCCTCAGTGAAGAAATGTCTCCTCATCTCAGTCCTAAATGGCCGACCCCTTATTCTGAGACTGTGCCCCCCGGTCCTAGACCCTCCAGCCACGGGAAACATCCTCCCTGTGTCGACCCTGTCAAGCCCTCTAAGTATTTTCTAAGAAAGGGGCGATCACACTGCTGGGAGTGTACTATAAACCCCCAAGCAGTCAGAGGGAGATAAAAGAACAAATATGTGGGCAAATTGCCACGAAGTGCAAAAACTATAGAGCTGTAATCGTGGGGGATTTCAACTACCCTAATATTAACAGGGAAACAGGTAGTGTGAATGGTACAGAGGGTGCGGAATTCCTAAACTGCATTCAGGAGATCTTCTTTAGCCAGTATGTAACAAGCCCAACAAGGGAGGGACTTGGTTTTGGGGAATGAAGAGGGGCAGGTGGAAGGGGTATCAGTGGGAGAGCATTTGGTGCTAATGATCATAATTCAGTTAGATTTAGGGTAGTTATGGAAAAGGACAAAGGTGGACCAGGAATAAAATCTCAATTGGGTTAACGGCAATTTTGCAGAGCTGAGATGGGATTTGGCCAAAGTGGACTGGAAATGGCTACTTGAAGGTAAATCAGTATCAGAGCAGTGGGAGGCATTCAAGGAGGAGATCCTGAGGGTACAGAGCCAAGGGTGGGGCTAACAAATCTAGAGCCCCCTGGATGTCAAGGGACATACAGGGTAAGATAAAGACAAAAAGGGAAACTTACGATGGATACCAAGAACTGAACACTGCAGAAAGTCTCGGAGTATAAGAAGTGCAGGGGTGCAATTAAAAAAGATATCAGGAAAGCAAAGAAAGAGCATGAAAGTAAAATCAGGGAAAATCCAAAGATGTTTTATAAATACATTAAAAGCAAAAGGATAACTAGAGAAAGAGTGGGGCCCATTAGAGACCATAAAGAAAATCTGTATGCGGAGGCAGAAGACGGGGTATGATTCTTAATGAATACTTTGCATCCGTTTTCACAAAAGATGCAGACTTTGCAATGAGGGAGGAGGTTTGCAAAATATTAGACGAGATAAATACAGTGAGAGAGGAAGTATTAAGGGGCTTAGCAAGTTTGAAAGTGGATAAATCCCCAGGCCTGGATGAAATGTATCCCAGGCTGTTAAGAGAAGCAAAAGAGGAACTAGCAGAGGTTCTGACCATCATTTTCTAGCCCTCTCTGGCTACAGGTGTGGTGCCAGAGGACTGGAGGACTGCTAATGTGGTATCTTTGTTTAAAAAGGGAGAAAGGGATAGACCGAGTAATTACAGGCCAGTCAGCCTAACCTCGGAGGTGGGAAAATTATTTTGGAAAGACATGGATTAACCAGGGACAGTCATAAAAACATAGAAAATAGGTGCAGGAGTAGGCCATTCGGCCCTTCGAGCCTAAACCACCATTCAATAAGATTATTGCTGATCATTCACCCCTCAGTACCCCTTTCCTGCTTTCTCTCCATACCCCTTGATTCCTTTAGCCGTAAGGGCCATATTTAACTGCCTCTTGAATATACCAATGAACTGGCATCAACAACTCTCTGCGGTAGAGAATTCCACAGGTTAACAACTATGAATGAAGAAGTTTCTCCTCATCTCAGTCCTAAATGGCGTATCCTCAGACTATGTCCCCTGGTTCTGGACTTCCCCAACATCAGGAACATTCTTCCTGCATCGAACCTGTCCAGTCCTGTCAGAATTTTATATCTTTCAATGAGATCCCCTCTCATCCTTCTAAACTCCAGTGAATACAGGCCCATTCGATCCAGTCTCTCCTCATATATCAATCCAGCCATCCTGGGAATCGGTCTGGTGAATCTTCGCTGCACTCCCTCAATAGCAAGAACGTCCTTCCTCAGATTAGGAGACCAAAACTGAACACAATGTTCCAGATGAGGCCTCACCAAGGCCCTGTACAACTGTAGTACTACCTCCCTGCTCCTATACTCAAATCCCCCAGCTATGAAGGCCAACATACCATTTGCCTTCCTCACCGCCTGCTGTACCTGCATGCCAACTTTCAATGACTGATGTACCATGGCACCCAGGTCTCATTGCATCCTCCCCTTTTCCTAAACTGCTGCCATTCAGATAATATTCTGCGTTCGTGTTTTTGCCACCAAAGTGGATAACCTCACATTTATCCACATTATACTGCATCTGCCATGCATTTGCCCACTCACCTAACCTGTCCGAATCACTCTGCAGCCTCTTAGCGTCCTCCTCACAGCTCACACCGCCACCCAGTTTAGTGTCATCTGCAAACTTGGAGATATTACACTCAATTCCTTCATCCAAATCATTTATGTATATTGTAAAGAGCTGGGGTCCCAGCACTGAGCCCTGCGGCACTCCACCAGTCACTGCCTGCCATTCTGAAAAGGTCCCGTTTATCTCGACTCTCTGCGTCCTGTCTGCCAACCAGTTCTCTATCCACATCAGTACATTACCCCCAATACCATGTGCTTTAATTTTGCACACAAATCTCGTGTTGGATCTTGTCAAACGCCTTATTGAATGTCCAAATTAGTTACATTAGCTACCCTCTAGTCCATAGGAACTGATCCAGAGTCGATAGACTGTTGGAAAATGATCACCAATGCATCCACTATTTCTAGGGCCACTTCCTTAACTACTCTGGGATGCAAACTATCAGGCCCCGGGGATTTATCGGCCTTCAATCCCATCAATTTCCCTAACACAATTTATTGCCGAATAAGGATTTTCTTCAGTTCCTCTTTCTCACTAGACCCTCGGTTCCCTAGTATTTTTGGAAGGTTATTTATGTCTTCCGTCGTGAAGACAGACCAAAGTATTTATTCAACTGGTCTGCCATTTCTTTGTTCCCCATTTTCAATTCACCTGAATCTGACTGCACTGATCTTTTTCTCTTTACATATCTATAGAAGCTTTTGCAGTCAGTTTTTATGTTCCCAGCAAGCTTCCTCTCGTACTCTATTTTCCCCCTCCTAATTAAACCCTTTGTCCTCCTCTGCTGAATTCTAAATTTCTCCCAGTCCTCAGGTTTGCTGCTTTTTCTGGCCAAGTTATATGCCTCTTCCTTGGATTTAACACTATCCTTAATTTCCCTTGTTAGCCACGGTTGAGCCACCTCCCCGTTTTATTTTTATTCCAGACAGGGATGTACAATTGTTGAAGTTCATCGAAGTTACCTTTCCTTAAGTTCAGGACCCTAGTCTCTGAATTAACTGTGTCACTCTCCATCTTAATAAAGAATTCTACCATATTATGATCACTCTTCCCCAAGGGGCCTCGCACAACAAGGTTGCTAATTAGTCCTTTCTCATTCCACATCACCCAGTCTAGTTGGTTCCTCAACATATTGGTCTAGAAAACCATCCCTAATACACTCTAGGAAATCCTCCTCCACCGTATTGCTACCAGTTTGGTTAGCCCAATCGATATGTAGATTAAAGTCGCCCATGATAACTGCTGTACCTTTATTGCACGCATCCCTAATTTTTTGTTTGATGCTGTCCCCAACGTCACTACTACTGTTTGGTGGTCTGTACACAATTCCCACTAGCGTTTTCTGCCCTTTGGTATTCCGCAGCTCCACCCATACAGATTCCACATCATCCAAGCTAATGTCCTTCCTTACTATTGCATTAATTTCCTCTTTAACCAGCAACGCTACCCCACCTCCTTTTCCTTTCAGTCTATCCTTCCTGAATGTTGAATACCCCTGGATGTTGAGTTCCCAGCCTTGGTCACCCTGGAGCCATATCTCCGTGATGTCAATTATATCATATTCGTTAATTGCTGCCTGCGTAGTTAATTCGTCCACCTTATTACGAATACTTCCCGCATTGAGGCACAGAGCCTTCACGCTTGTCTTTTTAACACACTTTGCCCCTTTAGAATTTTGCTGTAATGTGGCCCTTTTTGATTTTTGCCTTAGGCTTCTCTGCTCTTCACTTTTACTTTTCTTCTTTCTATCTTTTGCTTCTGCCCCCATTCTACTTCCCTCTGTCTCCCTGCATAGGTTCCCACCCGCCTGCCATATTAGTTTAACCCCTCTCCAACAGCACTAGCAAACACTCCCCCGAGGACATTGGTTCCGGTCCTGCCCAGGTGAAGACCGTCTGGTTTGTACTGGTCCCATCTCCCCCAGGATGGATTTGTCAAACGAAAGTCGTGTCTGACTAACTTGATTGAATTTTGAGAGGAGAGTCGATGAGGGCAGTTCGTATGATGTAGTGTATATGGATTTTAGATAAGGTCCCACATGGCAGACTGGTCACGAAATTAATAGCCCATGGGATCCAGGGCAAAGTGGCAAGTTGGATCCAAAATTTGTTCAGAGGCAGGAAGCAAAGGGTAATAGTTGATGGGTGTTTTTGTGACTGGAAGGCTGTATCCAGTGGGGTTCCGCAGGCTCAGTACTGGGTCCCTTGCTTTTTGTGATGTATATCAGTGATTAGACTAGGTGGGTTTTGCATCACGAGCAAGACAGGTTGGGAGTTTGGAGGTCGGTGAGTCGGGAGGCCCTGAGGTCGGTGAGTCAGGAGTTCGGAGGTCCGAGAGGTCGGTGAGTCGGGAGTTCGGAGGCCGGGAGTTCGGAGGGAGGTGGTCAGTGAAGTAAGTTGTGATTTCTTTTTAAGTAGGTCGGGAGTTCGGAGGTCGGGAGGCCACAGAGGTCAGTGAGGTGAGTTGGTGCGTAGCTCTCTTTTCTCTATTTCTTTTTAAGTAGATTTTAAACTAGATAAGTCTAACTAGAGGGATGGCAGTGCAGCTCAGCCCCGTGGAGTGCACATCCTGCGGCATGTGGGAAGTCCTGGACACTTCGGGTAGCCTAGACAACCATGTGTGCAGAAGGTGTCTCCAGCTTCAACTGCTCGAGCTCCGCGTTTCAGAGCTGGAACAGCAGGTGGAGTCAATAAGGTGCACCCGCGAGACTGAGAACTACGTGGATAGCACGTTTCAGGAGGTGGTCACCCCGCATCTTAAAGGCAGCAGGTGGAGGGGAAGTGGGTGACCATAGTAAGTGTGCTAGGCAGGTAGCGCAGGAGTCCCCTCGTGAGTCCATCTTGCTTTCAAACCAATATTCACTTCTGAGTATCGGTAAGGACGATGGAGCCTCTGGGGAGTGCAGCCAGAGCCAATTCCAAGGCACCACGGGTGGCTCAGCTGCACAGGGGAGAGGGATGAAGAACAAAAGAGCCCTAGTGATAGGGGATTCTATAGTTAGGGGAACAGGAAGGCGTTTCTGCGGCCGCAGACGTGACTCCCGAATGGTTTTGTGCCTCCCTGGTGCCAGGGTCAAGGGTCACAGAACAGATGCAGGGCATCCTGGGGGAGGTGGGGGGGGGGGCGGAAACAGCTAGAGGTCGTGGTCCATATCGGGACCAACGACTCATAGGTAACATGAGGGATGAGGTCCTACAGGAAAAATTTAGGGAGCTAGGAAGAAAATTAAAGGGTAGGACCTCAAAGGTAGTAATCTCCGGGTTACTACCGGTGCCACGTGCTAATGAGTGTAAGAATAGAAGGATAGAGAGGATGAACACGTGGCTGGAAAATTGGTGTAGGGGGGAGGGCTTTAAATTCTTGAGGCATTGGGACCGCTTCTGGGGGAGATGGGACCTGTACAAACCGGACGGGTTGCACCTCAACAGCGCCGGGACCAATATCCTGGCGGGGAGTTTTGCTAGTGCTGTTGGGGAGAGTTTAAACTAGCTTGGCAGGGGAATGGGAACCTGAGAACGAATTCAAAAGGGAAGGAAGTAAAGCAGAAATTGGATAGCAAGAATCTAGAAAGCGAATCTGTAAGACAGAGGAAACAGGGTTTAGTAAGTAGTAAGCAAGGAGGTCTTCCTGTGCTGAATGGTATATACTTTAATGCAAGGAGTATAGTGACTAAGGCGGATGAGCTAAGAGCACAGGTAGACACTTGGGAGTATGACATTATAGCCATTTCAGAAACATGGATGAAAGAGGGGCAGGTTTGGCAGATCAATATTCCTGGCTACAGGATTTTTAGACAAGATAGAGAGGGGGGTAAAAAAAGGAGGGGGAGGGGGTTGCGGTACTGATTAAAGAAACTATTACAGCAATGAGGAGGGATATGTTAGAGGGGTCATCAAATGAGGCCATATGGGTCGAATTGAAAAATAAAAAAGGGGCGATCACACTGCTGGGCATGTATTATAGACCCCCAAATAGTGGGAGGGAGAGAGAGGAGCAAATATGTAGGCAAATTGCTGTGAAGTCTAAAAACCATAGGGTAGTAATAGTTGGGTATTTTAACTATCCAAATATTGATTGGGACAAATTTAGTGTGAAGGGTATAGAGGGTGCGGAATTCTTGAGATGCATTCAAGAGAACTTTTTTTAGTCAGTATGTACCAAGCCCAACACGAGAGGGGGCGGTCTTGGATTTAGTTTTGGGGAATGAAGCTGGGCAGGTTGAAGGGGTATTAGTGGGAGAGCACTTGGGTGCCAGTGACCATAATTCAGTCAGGTTCAAGTTGGTTATGGATAAGGACAAGAATAGGCCTCGAATAAAAGTTCCGAATTGGGGAAAAGCTAATTTTGCTAAGTTAAGGAGTGATTTGACCAGTGGACTGGAAACAACAACTTGTGGGTAAATCAGTGTCGGAACAGTGGGAGGCATTCAAGGAGGCGATCCGGAAGGCTCAGGCCAAACATGTGCCCTTAAAGAAAAAGGCTGGGAAAAATAATTCTCGAGCCCCCTGGATATCTAGGGACTTACAGGGGAGGATTAAGTAAAAAAGGTACGCTTATGTCATATCAACAGCTAAATACTTTAGAATCTATGGAGGAATACAGAAAGAGGCAAAATTAAAAAGGATATTAGGAATGCTAAGAGAGAGCACGAGAAATTCTTGGCAGTAAAATTAAGGAAAACTCTAAGATGTTCTATAAATATATTAAGAGTAAGAGGGTAACTAAAGAAAGGGTAGGGCCTAGTAGAGACCATGAGGGTAATCTTTGTGTGGAGGCAGAAGATGTTGGTAGGGTTCTTAATGAATATTTTGCATCTGTTTTCACAAAGGAAAGAGGTAATGCAGATACTGCTATCGAGGAGGAGTGTGATATTCTGGATGAAATAAATATAGAGAGAGAGGAAGTATTAAGCAGTTTAGCAGCTTTGAAAGTAGATAAGTTCCCAGGCCCGGATGAAATACATTCCAGGCTGTTGAGCGAAGTAAAAGAGGAAATAGCAGAGGCCTTGACCATCATTTTCCAGTCCTCTTTGGATCTGGGCATGGTGCCGGAGGATTGGAGGACTGCTAATGTGGTACCCTTGTTTAAGAAGTGAAACAGGGATCGGCCGAGTAATTACAGGCCTGTTAGCCTAACGTCAGTGGTGGGAAAATTATTGGAAAAAAATCCTGAAAGACAGGATAAATCTGCATTTGGATAGGCAAGGATTAATTAGAGACAGTCAGCACGGATTTGTTAAGGGAAGATCGTGTTTGACTAATCTGATTGAATTTTTTGAGGAGGTAACCAGGAGGGTCGATGAAGGTAGTGCGTACGATGTTGTATATATGGACTTTAGCAAGGCTTTTGATAAGGTCCCACATGGTAGACTGGTCATGAAGGTTAAAGCCCATGGGATCCAGGGCAAAGTGGCAAGTTGGATCCAAAATTGGCTTGGAGGTAGGAAGCAAAGGGTAATGAAGGGACTAAAGGCCAATAAAGCCCCAGGGCCTGATAGTCTGCATTCCAGACTACTTAAGGAAGTGGCCCTAGAAATAGTAGATGCATTGGTGGTCATTTTCCAACATTCCATGGACTCTGGATCAGTTCCTATGGATTGGAGGGTAGCTAATATAACCCCACTTTTTAAAAAAGGAGAGAGAAAACAGGGAATTATAGACCGGTTAGCCTGATATCGTTGGTGGCGGAAATGCTGGAATCAATTATTAAAGATATAATATCAGCGCATCTGGAAATCAGTGACAGGATCGGTCCAAGTCGGCATGGATTTATGAAAGGGAAAGCATGCTTGACAAATCTTCGAGTTTTTTGAGGATGTAACTGGTAGAGTTGACAAAGGAGAACCAGTGGATGTGGTGTATTTAGACT
Organism: Pristiophorus japonicus; assembly: GCF_044704955.1. Taxonomy (NCBI): domain Eukaryota; kingdom Metazoa; phylum Chordata; class Chondrichthyes; family Pristiophoridae; genus Pristiophorus; species Pristiophorus japonicus. Next base: position 69,465,476 of record NC_091992.1, on the reverse strand, counting down.
TTCAAAAGGCTTTTGACAAGGTCCCACACAGAAGATTGGTGTGCAAAATTAAGGCACATGGTATTGTGGGTAATGTTTTGACGTGGATAGAGAACTGGTTGGCAGACAGGAAGCAAAGAGTGGAAATAAACGGGTCCTTTTCAGAATGGCAGGTAGTGACTAGTGGGGTGCCGCAGGGTTCAGTGCTGGGACCCCAGCTATTTACAATATACATTAATGATTTAGACGAAGGAATTGAATGTAATATCTCCAAGTTTGTAGATGACACGAAACTGGGTGGCAGTGTGAGCTGTGAGGAGGATGCTAGGAGGCTGCAGGGGGAGGGGACTTGGACAGGTTAGGTGAATGGGCAAATGCATGGCAGATGCAGTATAATGTGGATAAGTGTGAGGTTATCCACTTTGGTGGCAAAAACAGGAAGGCAGATAATCTGAATGATGACAGATTAGTAAAAGGGGAGGTGCAACGAGATCTGGGTGTCATGGTACATCAGTCATTGAAGGTAGGCATGCAGGTAGTAAAGAAAGCAAATGGCATGCTGACCTTCATAGCGAGGGGATTTGAGTATAGGAGCAGCGAGGTCTTACTGCAGTTGTACAGGGCCTTGGTGAGACCACACCTTGAGTATTGTGTGCAGTTTTGGTCTCCTAATATAAGGAAGGACGTTCTTGCTATTGAGGGAGTGCAGCGAAGATTCACCAGACTGATTCCCGGGATGGCAGGACTGACATATGAAAAATGACTGGATCGACTAGGCTTATATTCACTGGAATTTAGAAGAATGAGAGGGGATCTCATAGAAGCATATAAAATTCTGATGGGATTGGACAGGTTAGATGCAGGAAGAATGTTCCCGATGTTGGGGAAGTCCAGAACCAGGGGTCACAGTCTAAGGATATGGGGCAAGCCATTTAGGACCGAGATGAGGAGAAACTTCTTCACTCAGAGAATTGTGAACCTGTGGAATTCCCTACCACAGAAAGTTGTTGAGGCCAGTTTGTTAGATATATTCAAGAGGGAGTTAGATGTGGCCCTTACGGCTAAAGGGATTAAGGGGTATGGAGAGAAAGCAGGAATGGGGTTCTGAAGTTGCATGATCAGCCATGATCATATTGAATGGTGGTGCAGGCTCAAAGGGCCGAATGGCCTACTCCTGCACCTATTTTCTATGTTTCTATGATGGATGTTTTTATGACTGGAAGGATGTTTCCAGTGGGGTTCCGCAGGGCTCAGTATTGGGTCCCTTGCTTTTTGTGGTATAGATCAACGATTTAGATTTGAATATAGAGAGTATGATCAAGAAGTTTGCAGACGACACTAAAATTGGCTGTGTGGTTGATAATGAAGAGGAGAGTCATGGGCTGCAGGAGGATATCAATCTACTGGTCAGGTGGGCAGAGCAGTGGCAAATGGGATTTAATTCAGAGAAGTGTGAGGTGATGCACTTTAGGAGAGCTAATAAGGAAAGGGTATACACATTAAGCGGTAGGCCACTTAATAGTGTAGATGAACAAAGGGACCTTGGAGTGCTTGTCCACAGATCCCTGAAAGTAGCAGGCCAGGTGGATAAGGTGGTTAAGAAGGCATTCGGAATGCTTGTCTTTATTGGCCGAGGCATAGAATATCAGAGCAGGGAGGTTATGATTAAATTGTATAATACTTTGGTAAGGCCACAGCTGGAGTACTGCGTGCAGTTCTTGTCGCCGTAGTATAGGAAGGACGTGATTGCACTCGAGAGGGTGCAGAGGAGATTTACTAGGATGCTCCCTAGAATGGAGAATCTTCATTATGAGAACAGATTGGATAGGCTGGGATTGTTCTCATTGGAACAGAGGAGGTTGAGAGGAGATCTCATTGAGGTGTACAAAATATTGAGGGGCCTGGACATAGTGGATATTAAGGGCCTATTTCCATTGGTGAAGGGGGTCTATTACGAGGGGGCATAGTTTTAAGTTGGTTGGTGGAAGGTTTAGAGGGAATTTAAGGTGGGGGGGGGGGGCTTCTTTATACAGAGGGTTGTGGGGATCTGGAACTCGCTGCCTGGAAGAGTGGTGGATGCAGAAACTCTCACCACTTTTAAAAGATGGTTGGATGGGCACTTAAAGTGCAGTAACCTGCAGGGTTACGGACCTAGAGCTGGTAATTGGGATTAGACCGGATGACCTTTTGTTGGGCGGCGCAGATATAATGGTAAATACAGCAGGGAATAAAATACGGCCAGGGTGATCTCCTGGACTAGTTTTGATCGTCTGGATGGGTCGGAGAGGAATTTTCCTAGATTTTTGCTCCCTAAATTGGCCTGGGTTTTTAATCTGGTTTTTGCCTCTCCCAGGAGATCACATGGCTCCAGTTGGGGTGGTGTGTAGAATGTTTCAGTATAAGGGGTGTCGCAGTTGTGTGAGGCGGACTGGTTGGGCTGGGTGCTCTTTGCCTTTCCGTCATTGTTCACAGGTTTATATGTAACCTTTAGGGCTGCTGACCAAGGGCCGTGCGGCTCTTTGTCGGCCGGTGCGGACACGATGGGCCGAAATGGCCTCCTTCTGCGCTGTATGTTTCTTCTACTTGGACTTAAATGTTGGGAGTATGATTACAAAGTTTGCAGGTTGTGTGATTGATAACGAAGAAGAAAGATGCAGACTGCAGGAAGATATCAATGTACTGGTCAAGTGGGCAGGACAGCGGCAAATGGAATTCAATCCGGACAATTGTGAGGTAATGCATTTGGGGAGGTCTAACAAGGCAAGGGAATACACATTAAATGGTACGACACTGAAAAGTGTAGAGGAACAAAGGGACCTTGGAGTGCAAGTCCACAGATCCCTGAAGGTAGCAGACCAGGTAGATAAGGTAATTAAGAAGGCATACGGAATGCTTGCCTTTATAAGTCGAGGCAGGTATACAAGAGCAAGGAGGTTATGTTTGAACTGTATAAAACACTGGTTAGGCCGCAGCTGGAGTACTGCGTGCAGTTCTGGTCACCACATTACAGGAAAGATGTGATTGCACTGGAAAGGGTGCAGAGGAGATTTACAAGAATGTTGCCTGGACTGGAGAATTTTGGCTATGAGGAAAGATTGGATAGGCGGGGTCTGTTTTCTTTAGAACAGAGGAGGCTGAGGGAAGACCTGATTGAGGTGTATAAAATTATGAGGGGCCTGGACAGAGTGGATAGGAAGGACCTATTTCCCTTGGCAGAGGGGTTAACAATCAGGGGGCATTGATTTAAAGTAATTGGGAGGAGGTTTAGAGGAGATATGAGGGGAAATTTCTTCCCCCAGAGGGTGGTGGGGGTCTGGAACTCACTGCCTGAAAGGGTGGTAGAGGCAGAAACCCTCACCATTTAAAAGATACTTGGATATGCACCTGAAGTGCCGTAACCTACAGGGCTATGGGACCAAGAGCTGGAAAGTGGGATTAGGCTGGATAGCTCGAGGTCGACCAACATGGACACGATGGGCCGAATGGCCTCCTTCCGTGCTGTAAATTTCTAAGATTCTATGATTCTAATTTTATATATTTCATTCTTCTAAACTCCACAGAATATTGGCCCATTCTAATCATCTAACCTCAGACGGCTCCCTCATCCCAGGAATCAAACTAGTGAACCTTTGTTGCACTCCCTCAAAGGCAAGTATATCCTTCCTGAGGTAAGGAGACCAAAACTGTGCACAGTACTCCAGGTGTGGTCTCATCAAAACTCCATATAATTGCAGAAAAACTCCAAACACTTGCAATGGCCTAGGGGGAGTGTTTGCTAGTGCTGTTGGGGAGGAGTTAAACTAACATGGCAGTGGGATGGGAACCTATGCAGGGAGACAGAGGGAAATAAAATGGAGGCAGAAGCAAAAGATAGAAAGGTGATGAGTAAAAGTGGAGGGCAGAGTGTGTTAAAAAGACAAGCCTGAAGGCTCTGTGCCTCAATGCGAAGAGTATTCGAAATAAGGTGGATGAATTAACTGCGCAGACAGCAGTTAACGGATATGATGTAATTGGCATCACGGAGACATGGCTCCAGGGTGACCAAGGCTGGGAACTCAACTTCCAGGGGTATTCAACATTTAGGAAGGATAGGCAGAGAGGAAAAGGAGGCGGGGTGGCGTTACTGGTTAAAGAGGAAATGAATGCAATAGTAAGGAGGGACATTAGCCTGGACGATGTAGAATCGGTATGGGTGGAGCTGCGGAATACCAAAGGGCAGAAACACTAGTGGGAGTTGAGTACAGACCACCAAACAGTAGTAGTGAGGTTGGGGACAGCATCAAACAAGAAATAAGGGATGTGTGCAATAAAGGTACAGCAATTATCATGGGCGATTTTAATCTACATATTGATTGGGCTAACCAAACTGGTAGCAATGCGGTGGAGGAGGATTTCCTGGAGTGTATTATGGATGGTTTTCCAGACCAATATGTCGAGGGACCAACTAGAGAGCTGGCCATCCTAGACTGGGTGATGTGTAATGAGAAGGGACTAATTAGCAATCTTGTTGTGCGAGGCCTCTTGGGGAAGAGTGACCATAATATGGTCGAATTCTTCGTTAAGATGGAGAGTGACAGTTAATTCGGAAACTAGGGTCCTGAACTTAAGGAAAGGTAACTTCAATGGTATGAGGCGTGAATTGGCTAGAATAGACTGGCAGAGGATACTGAAAGGGTTGTCGGTGGATAAGCAATGACAAACATTTAAAGATCACATGGATGAACTTCAGCAATTGTACATCCCTGTCTGGAGTAAAAATAAAACGGTGAAGGTGGCTCAACTGTGGCTAACAAGGGAAATTAAGGATAGTGTTAAAACCAAGGAAGAGGCATCTAAATTGGCCAGAAAAAGCAACAAACCTGAGGACTGGGAGAAATTTAGAATTCACCAGAGGAGGACTAAGGGTTTAATTAAGAAGGGGAATATAGAGTATGAGAGGAAGCTGGCCAGGAACATAAAAACTGACGCAAAAGTTTCTATAAATACGTGAAGAGGAAAAGATTAGTGAAGACAAACGTAGGTCCCTTGCAGTCGGATTCTGGTGAATTTAAAATGGGGAACAAAGAAATGGCAGAGCAATTGAACAAATACTTCGGTTCTGACTTCACGACGGAAGACACAAATAACCTTCCGAATGTACTAGGGGACAGTGGGTATAGTGAGGAGGAGGAACTGAAGGATATCCTTATTAGGCGGGAAATTGTGTTCGGGAAATTGATGGGATTGAAGGCCGATAAATCCCCGGGGCCTGATAGTCTACATCCCAGAGTAGTTAAGGAAGTGGCCCTAGAAATAGTGGATGCATTGGTGATCATTTTCCAACAGTCTATCGACTCTGGATCAGTTCCTATGGACTGGAGGGTAGCTAATGTAACACCACTTTTTAAAAAGGGAGGGAGAGAGAAAACAGGTAATTATAGACCGGTTAGCCTGACATCAGTAGTGGGGAAAATGTTGGAATCAATAATTAAGGCTGAAATAGCAGCGCATTTGGAAAGCAGTGACAGGATCGGTCCAAGTCAGCATGGATTTATGAAAGGGAAATCATGCTTGACGAATCTTCTGGAATTGTTTAAGGATGTAACTAGCAGAGTGGACAAGGGAGAACCAGTGGATGTGGTGTATTTGGACTTTCAAAAGGCTTTTGACAAGGTCCCGCACAAGAGATTGGTGTGCAAAATCAAAGCGCATGGTATTGGGGGTAATGTACTGACGTGGATAGAGAACTGGTTGGCAGACAGGAAGCAGAGAGTCGGGATAAACGGCTGCTTTTCAGAATGGCAGGCAGTGACTAGTGGAGTGCCGCAGGGCTCCTGACTGGGACCCCAGCTCTTTACAATGTACATTAACGATTTAAATTAAGGAATTGAGTGTAATATCTCCAAGTTTACAGATGACAGTAAACTGGGTGGCGGTGTGAGCTGTGAGGAGGACGCTAAGAGGCTGTAGGGTGACTTGGACAGGTTAGGTGAGTGGGCAAATGCATGGCAGATGCAGTATAATGTGGATAAATGTGAGGTCATCCACTTTGGGGGCAAAAACACAAAGGCAGAATATTATCTGAATGGAGGCAGATTAGGAAAAGGGGAGGTGCAACGAGACCTGGGTGTCATGGTTCATCAGTCATTGAAAGTTAGCATGCAGGTACAGCAGGCGGTGAAGAAGGCAAATGGTATGTTGGCCTTCATAGCTAGGGGATTTGAGTATAGGAGCAGGGTCTTACTGCAGTTGTACAGGGCCTTAGTGAGGCCTGACCTGGAATATTGTGTTCATTTTGGTCTCCTAATCCAAGGAAGTGTGGAAATGTATTTTTATCTAAGCTGATACCATACGGTATTTATGTGCCCTTTGCAATATATATATATCAAAATGGAGTCCTGGCCCTTCCAGAACTTTCTGCATTTTAGCAGTCAGCTTGCATAAACAGCTAAACCTGGTTTGAGATGGCTGATGGCCATCAGACAGCTAGGAGACAAATCATGCTGAGACAAGTACCCCCCCATGGGGCTCTCCTATTGTCTACACTACAGGAGTTCCATGTCACCCCACCCTTATCTTCTAGCCATTATCTCTTGCAGAGACCTCATCCATTTGATGCAAACAGATAAACTGACCAGGAAATTGAACTATCCTGACACAATACAAGACAGGTGATAGCCCATTACCTATGACTCATGGAGTAATGGCCAGCTGGCCAACTGATAACCCTGACAAAAGGAAATATCTGGATACCATGTCAGGACCAGGATATAGTAATTAACTCTTTATCTGTATTCACTGACTGTGAGACAGAGCAATACACAGGGAGAGGCCATAACTTGGGTTTTACCGTATAAATATCTTGTGAAACTGTACCATTTCGGAGGTGTTCACTTAGCCCTTGACTGAGTGTAACCTGCCCCTTGCTAGCAAGCGAATTAAAGAAACTTCTGCCGGAGCTGTAAGTGTCGGAGTCATTCTTTTCGGAGGTCGAGATTTCGACAGTTACTTCTTGGAGGTTCCACCGAGATGCATACTCTCTGTCCTGTGAGTAAAACGGATACAGGCATAGTGCCTCTCCAGTGAAAGGCTTCAGTGGCCAAACAAGGTGAGCCTTTTGCTCACAAGAGGTTTCTTCACTGTTGAATCGCATATGTAATCTGTTGTCCACAGGGGAGGTACTGCAATCTACAAGACTCGGCATTTAAAAGCTAAAGGTATTTTTTATAAGCATTTCTTTCTCAGCTCGCCAGCAGAAGAGAACAGGTTCTGGAAAAATCTCGAAACAGCCCGGGGAAGGTTTCAGTAGGTAAGGGAGCGCTAGTCGATCGAAAAGGGTTCCAGGTTCTTATGTGATAAGATTTTTATTGTTTTTAATTCGGAAGGGGTTCTTAAGTGATAGGAGTAGAAAAAAAAAAGGAAAGCGCTAATCGATCGAAGGTTCTTATGTGATAAGATTTTTATTGTTTTTAATTCGGAAGGGGTTCTTATGTGATGAGTACAGGAAAAAAAAAGAAAGCGCAATCAATCAAAGAGTTTGGGTATGGAACCATAAGTTTTATCAGTTTTTTATTAGGATAAGTTAAGGACGCGGTCTGTAGTGGCGTACAACGCAGACTGAGAATTTGTTTAGATAAGGTGTAAGGTTATGATTTGTGTACTCGCAGGAATATTGTTTGTTGTCCTTGTATTACTGTGTGCGCAATACCTTTGTGAGAGATTGCCATTAGAGAAACGGGAAGAGTCACTAGGGAAAATTGTGATTCGGAAAAAAAAACACAAGGATTGATTAAGAAAAGAAACGGTAACTGATTGATCAACTACGGTTGGTTCGTGCCAACGTATCTCACACACCCAGACTGAGCCCGAATTAAGAGCCTTTTCAGGCCATGTAACGGCTAGGAGAAGTGGGCGTAGAGAACTCGGTTGGCCGAAAGGATTGTGAGATCAGAAACTGTGGAAAATCTTAATCATCCAGAATGGGTGCCGGAGCAAGTTAAAATACCACAAAAGGCACACCAGCCTATGTCATGCTCCAGAATTGTGGTCAGTCTTCAATTGACCAAAGAAACAAAAACCGGTAAAGTGGACTAAGGGTGAAAACAGGCCATTTCCACCCGATGGTTCATTTAATTTAGAGAGAACAACATGTCTAGAGGAGTGTCTTATAAACAGAGATCCAGGTAGAAGAAAAAAAAAGGAAAGTAATAGAAAAGGGTTCCGATTCTTCAAGCCCATGTAAAATTAACAGAGGAAGTAAATCAAATGTAAAAAAAAAGAGAACCTGATAGTGACTTATGGATTAAAAAAAAAATAAAGCTAGCAAAAAAAAAACTTTATTGAATGGAGAGAGACTTTTGTGAATGTCTTGTCTTTGAATGAGAGTGCTTCTGTGTTTCTTCCTTGTGTCTGGAAACCTGTTTGGAAAGGTTGTGGAGCTGCCTGTTTGTTTTAGCTCCACCCACTTTTTCAAACAAAGTGAAGTTTTTTAACCCTTCATAGTGTTGTCCTGCATGTGGGAAGTTTAAGACATTTTAAGTCAGAAGCGCAGGTGTGGATTTATTCGGATGAGAAGTTACGGAGCTAGGAAATGCACAAAGGATAGGTTTGTTGAGATATGGTTCCGGTGGTTAAAAGTTGTAATGACTTTTTAAAAAAAAAGCCTTTGTGGGTCTCTCGAGGTGCAGGCTGGGGGAGTACACTCTCATTGTCCTTGGTGTAAAATCTTGGTACAAAAGCTTCTAGCTCAGTAAGAGGATTTTTTTTAGATAAAGAGTGGCAGTACAATATTTGAATTGGGATTTTGAGATATTTCAGGTGATCTCCTTGATCAACATTTTGGGTATATTGGAAAAATCTTGGGTTTGGAAGCCTTTTAATAAGATTAGAAAACAAGTACTTTACATTCTGTGATCTGTGAATCACTATAAGCATAAATGAGAAGTCCGTGTAACACACAGATTCGTCCAGTTCAGAAGCCCACACAAATGGAGGTGTGTCCATGACCTACGAGCTGTGAAGGAATCTACTATATTCTCACAATGCTTAAAGGATGTGGAATGAAGTATCCCGGAATGCTTTCCAGAGTCTTAAGCAGTCCCTCACTTCAGCACCCGCCTTGGGATTACCAGATTACACTAAGCTATTCAACTTATTTGTGCATCACAAGTCGGGTTTTGCACAATCTGTTTTGACTCAGTTACATGGGGACAGGCAGCGACCGGTAGCATATTTCAGTACCCAACTAGACCCAGTGGCACGCGGACTACCAGGATCTCTTCCTTCGTTGGCAGCAGCTTATTATGCTATGCATCAGGCTCAGACAATAACTCTAAATCATCAGACCATTTTATATATCCCACACTCTGTCGAGATTTTACTTACTAAATGTGCCACCCAACACCTAACCTCCGCAAGAACCACTAAATACGAGGTCGAACTGTTATCAAATCCGAACCTTATCAAAAGATGCACTACCTTAAATCCAGCCACCCTACTCTCCACGGAAGACGACGGCGAACCCCATTCATGTGAAATGGTAACCGAATTAGTGACTAAACCACGTATCAATCTAACAGATGTACCAATGTGTAACCCTGATTTAGTGTACTATGTTGACGGATCAGCCCTACGAAATGATAGGGGCCAACCTAGAGCGGCTTATGCAATTGTAACTCAGTTTAATGTTGTCGAAACAGCCTCTCTTCCAGACTCCTTTTCAGCCCAACAAGCCGAATTGTTTGCGTTAACTCGAGCATGTATTCTGGCTGAAGGACACACAGTTAATATATACACTGACTCCAGGTATGCTTTTGGGGTATCACATAACTATAGACAAATTTGGAAGATTCGCGGGTACCTGACTTCTTCAGGAACCCCTATCAAAAATGCAGAACAAGTGGAAAATCTTCTGCGAGCCATTCAATGCCCCTTGAAACTTGCCATTATCAAATGCCAAGCACATACAGGCCAGTCGAATGAGGTGGCACTTGGGAATGCCAGAGCTGATAATGCAGCTAAGTCAGCAGCTCTGTCAAAAGGGGGAATGCAGGTGTCATTGTTCCCACTAAGGAAAAATAATTGCTCAGACCCACCACCCACTATTAATGACGTGCTGGCCTTTCAGACACAGGCCAGTACGGAGGAGGTGGTGACCTGGACGAAGGATCAATGTTATAAAAATCCAGAAGGAATATGGGTTCACCATGACGGCCGCGTGGTGGCCCCCAGATCCTTACTTCCATGGATTGCCCGATGTATTCATACATTCACACATGCAGGCAAAGGGGGATTGGCAGATTATATTTTGGCAACTTGGTATGCACCAGGTATTTCGGCAATTGCAAAACAAATCTGTGAAAATTGTGTTACCTGTCAGACAATGAATTCGGGTAAGACGGAAAAAGTAGAATCTGCCTCCCACCCAAATCCAGTCGGGCCTTTTGTACATTTACAAATGGATTTTATTGAATTACCTATGTGTATGGGATTCAAGTATGTATTAGTTATTGTTGATGTGTTCTCTAGATGGATTGAAGCCTTTCCATGTAAAAAGGCCGATGCCACTACTGTTGCTAAATGTTTGTTAAAAGAAATTGTACCGCGCTTCGGAATCCCTGCTAAGCTTTCTAGTGATAACGGGTCACATTTCACGGGAACTGTTATAAGAGAAATGTGTAAAGCTTTGCAGATTAATCAATGTTTTCATTGCAGTTATCATCCACAATCAGCTGGACTTGTTGAAAGATATAATGGAATGCTTAAAAATAAGCTGGCAAAACTATGCAATGACACTGGACTGAAATGGACAGAACTGCTGCCCTTAGCTTTGATGGTAATGCGATCTGCAACCAACAGAACAACAGGCCTGTCACCGCATGAGATAGTTATGGGACGTCCCCAACGACTACCTTTTACAGCACCATTTACTGCAAAACAGATGGACATCCACAAAATGGAGGAAAATATGTTGAATTATTGTATTGCACTAACCAAATGTATTTCCAGCTTTCATTCACAGGTAAAGGAAGCCCAAGTCAAGCCAGCGGAAGGGAAGTGTCATAACCTGGAGCCAGGGGAATTCGTTTACATCAAGATTTTTAAAAGAAAAAGCAGTCTACAGCCAAGATTCGAAGGACCATACCAGGTCTTGCTGGCGACCAATACTGCAATCAAGGTAAAGGAAAGACCAACATGGATCCACGCATCCCATTGCAAACGGGCACCTGACCAGGAGGAAGGGAAGAAGGAACCAGAGGAACAGAAAAAGGAAGACTGAATAAGGAACTGTATGGACTATGGGGACTGATGATGCTGGGCTTGACAGGGTTTTACTTCACATTATTGATTACACCAGGGGTACAGACCCGCCACCGAAGGGAATTGCACGTAAACGTATTTATGGCACTGAGTCATAAGTATGCTCAAGAAAGAAACTTGTCGAGTTGTTGGATATGTTCCCATCTACTTGTCCACTCCGAAGGGGGTATTCCCCTGAAATCTGTCCCCTTTAACGAATCAGAAATGGTAGAATGGTTGACAGTGCCAAATAGGACAAACCTAACTAAGGGGCCAGAAACGAAGGAGCAAACAGAATGGAGGTCGGCAGGGTATAAACTTACAGCCTTCCAGGGATGATACCAGCCCAATTATGATAATAACCATCAGCCTCCCTTCCTAAGCATTACTCCCAGAATAGGAAATCCTGAAGGTATAATATGCCTAGTGAGTAATGAGACTAAAGGACCAGAAATGGGACGCAGCAAGTGTTCCCAAATGATTAAATGGCAAGCCACAACTAATCACACTGAGAGAAAGATAGCAACCGTTGGCTGGACAACGGTCCATAACAAAGCCCCAGGTGAAGGGTGGGAAGGTGAGACCACTTGAGTAGGGATAGTGCGAAAGGACCAGGAGCTGACGCCCTATAATTGCACCTACTTTATTTGTGGCCATAAAGCCTACCCATGGTTAGCTGCCAACTGGACAGGGTCCTGTTACTTAGGATATGTGGTACCCCTTATCAGATCAGTAAAGACTCTAAGGGAGGCCTATGGAAGTCACAGATTTAAACGGGATTTGACGTGGCTAAACGGAATATTCAAGGTAATGGTGCCACCCTATGGAATAGCATCAACCGAATGGCAGTTACGGGAACTGGCTAATTTAGTTGAATCAGTAGCCAACGCAACTTCCCAAGCCTTTGAAGGGATAAATGACGAAATGGTAGCTATTCGAACAGTTGCTCTCCAAAATCGTATGGCCTTAGATTATCTCCTAGCCAAGGAGGGAGGAACATGCGCATTAATAGGTGAAGAATGCTGTACACATATCCCAGATAAATCAGAAGATATCGGCAGTCTAGCTGAAAACATCAGGAAAAAGGTAATAGAGTATAAACAGACAGTTGGCCAGGACGGTATCACCTTGTGGGGTTGGGCATCAGGATGGTTGGGAGCCCTGGGGAAATCTGTGGTACAGGGTTTGATCATATTCCTGCTGATAGTCTTCGCTCTGTATCTATTATTTGTCGTCGTTAAGTGTTGCTGTGCCAGGGTGGGAGAAACTATGTTACCTACCGAGACCACGGCTAGAGTTATGGTAGCAACAACTGCTGAAGGCTCTTGTGTGGAAATGGAAATGGAGAGACTGTACAAGATCAGAATGGATTAAGTTGACCTTGTGAAGGACAAAATGGGGGAATGTGGAAATGTATTTTTATCTAAGCTGATACCATACGGTATTTGTGTGCCCGTTGCAATATATATATATATCAAAATGGAGTCCTGGCCCTTCCAGAACTTTCTGCATTTTAGCAGTCAGCTTGCATAAACAGCTAAACCTGGTTTGAGATGGCTGATGGCCATCAGACAGCTAGGAGACAAGTCATGCTGAGACAAGTACCCCCCCCATGGGGCTCTCCTATTGTCTACACTACAGAAGTTCCATGTCACCCCACCCTTATCTTCTAGCCATTATCTCTTGCAGAGACCTCATCCATTTGATGCAAACAGATAAACTGACCAGGAAATTGAACTATCCTGACACAATACAAGACAGGTGATAGCCCATTACCTATGACTCATGGAGTAATGGCCAGCTGGCCAACTGATAACCCTGACAAAAGGAAATATCTGGATACCATGTCAGGACCAGGATATAGTAATTAACTCTTTATCTGTATTCACTGACTGCGAGACAGAGCAATACACAGGGAGAGGCCATAACTTGGGTTTTACTGTATAAATATCTTGTGAAACTGTACCATTTCGGAGGTGTTCACTTAGCCCTTGACTGAGTGTAACCTGCCCCTTGCGAGCAAGCGAATTAAAGAAACTTCTGCCGGAGCTGTAAGTGTCGGAGTCATTCTTTTCGGAGGTCGAGATTTCGACAGAAGGACGTTTTTGCTTTTGAGGGAGTGCAGCGAAGGTTCACCAGACTGATTCCAGGGATGGCTGGACTGACATATGAGGAGAGACTGGATCAACTGGGCCTTTATACAGTGGAGTTTAGAAGGATGAGAGGGGATCTCATAGAAACGTATAAGATTCTGACGGGACTAGACAGGTTAGATGCAGGAAGAATGTTCCCGATGTTGGGGAAGTCCAGAACCAGGGGACATAGTCTTAGGATAAGAGGTAAGCCATTTAGGACTGAGATGAGGAGAAACTTCATCACTCAGAGTTGTTAACCTGTGGAATTCCCTGCCGCAGAGAGTTGTTGATGCCAGTTCATTGGATATATTCAAGAGGGAGTTAGATATGGCCCTGACGGCTAAGGGGATGAAGGGGTATGGAGAGAAAGCAGGAAAGGGTACTGAGGGAATGATCAGTCATGATCTTATTGAATGGTGGTGCAGGCTCAAAGGGCCGAATGGCCTACTCCTGCACCTATTTTCTATGTTTCTATAAAACCATATTGACTCTGCCTGTGTTGTGATTTTCAAGGTGCCTTGTTACTACGTTCCTAATAATAGATTCTAGCATTTTCCCATCTACTGATATCAGGCTAGCTGGTCTATCGTTCCCTGTTTTCTCTCTCATTCATTTCTTGAACAGCAGGGTTACATTTGCTACCTTCCAATCCACCGGGGCAGTTCTAAAATCTATGGAATTGATGATGATCAAAACCAATTTTCTCTGCAGCCATCAGGTCCACGGGATTTGTCAGCTTTTAGTCACACTAATTTCTCCAGTACTTTTTCTTTACTAATATTAACTGCTTTAAGTTCCTCACTCTCATTAGATTCTTGGTTCCCCACTATTCCCAGTGTGCTTTTTGTGTCTTCTACTGTGAAGATACAAAATATTTGTTTAAAGGCTCTGCCATTTCCTTATTCCCGATTATAATTTCTCCTGTCTCTGCTTCCACGGGACCCACATTGACTTCCGCTAGTCTCTTCCTTTTTACATACTTGTAAAGCTCTTACAATCTGTTTTATATTTCTTGCTCGTTTACTCTTGTTCTATTTTCTTTTCTCCCTTGATCAATTTCTTGCTGCGACAAATTACATTTTCGAGAATGAGTGATAGAATTTTGTTAGGTGAGCGTATCAAGGGATATAGTGCAAAGGCAGGAAAATGGAGTTGCGATGCAGATCAGCAATGATGTAATTAAATGGTGGAGCAAGCTTGAGGGGCTGAATGGCCTCCGTCTGTTCCTATAATGTATTTGGTCTGTACACCATACACACATGCGATAGACCAGACCAGCACCATGATAAAAAGGGGGCAATGATTCATGTGCTCACTCACGCCTGTACAGATGAGGGAGCTTTTTCTTACCATAATTCTCGATCTCCTCGGGCATATCATAGTTAATAACATGCTGAATATTTGGGAAGTCCAAGCCTTTCGACGCGACATCAGTTGCCACAAGTACGTCCTTCTTCCCCTCTCGGAACGCCTCAATGGCCTTAGTTCGCTCCTCCTGGTCTGGGAACAACCACAATAAGTACAAATCATTTCAAACTGCTCAACCTGTGGTGTTGGGATCAGCTCACACCCAAACATCAATCTTCAGTAGTCCAATCCTCCCACTCAAAACAGACTTCTTTCATTGAAGGTGAAAATAAATAAAACCCAGAGTTTTTCTGAGCTGACGTTTGTGATGGGTAGATGATCGGAGGCTGGTCAGAAGAGCATCAGAATAGACCAGTCAGAGTTAACAAAGGCAACAGGATGAGGGTTTCAGCAGCAGATGCGATGAGGCAGGGGTTAGGGTTAGGGTTAGGGTTAGGGTTAACGTACGATATTACAGAGGTGGCAGTCGGCAATCATGGGGATGGAGATGATATGGGGTCAGAAGCTCAGCTCAGGGTCAAATTGAACGCCAAGGCTGCAAACAGACTGGTTCAGGCCCAGACAATGGCCAGGAAGAAGGATGGAGTCAGTCGTGAGGGAATGGAGTCTGCGGTGGGGACCGAAGACAATTGCTTCAGTCTTCATTGTCACATCAAACACACTACTTATAATATACTCGCACCTATAACATGCACACACTCACTATTTTACACACTATCTGTAATATAATGATACGTTTTCCATCGCAAACACATTTGTCGCCGACTCCCCAGAGAGACATGTAAACGGGGTTTGCAATAATCTTCCTCCGACAGTACAGTGAACTATCGGGAGAACCCCCAGGAAATTCCCAACCATCATCTATAACATACTACCGTTGTCTATAATCTAAACATGCAATTTCTATAACATACTAACATTACCTATAATTTAAAAGCAATATCTAAAACATACAGCAGATATCTATTATAGAAACAATATCTATAACATATTCCCGTTATCTATAAATATAAACACAAAATCTAAAACATAGTTGTTATCTATAATTTACACTCGCACTTATATTTAAGTATTTCAGGGTTGCGGAATCTCCTTTATTTGAGCAGGATGTCAGCATCGGCTGATCCTCCCCTCTCCTGAAGGTGCTGCTGGGTACAAACTATGAGCATCAGCGCTCTCCACACCCTTCCTAAAACACCCTGTTCGGATGTGAGGACAGACGGAGCGTGTTGGAGCTTACCTTTCCCTCCGTGTATGGCCACGGCCTCCACACCCTTCAATAGCAGGTATTCATGGATCGCATCCACATCAGCTTTCTTCTCCGCAAATATCAGCACCTGAAAGGTACATCAAGGCCGGCCTTTAGACAGCAATGGTGTACTGACGTTCTCAGCCCCGAGGAGCCCATGCTCTCTGATAGAGAATTCAAACAGGCTACATGCATTTCAGCCACATTGCGTTAAGTCATCAATCAACTTGACATTTTCGGACCTTGGGTAGTGAGCCAATTAAAACATTAAAAGAATATTGATTGAGCCAATAAGGTCAAAGAAGGTGCATTCTTTTCTGTAAATTGAACCCGGTATAAAATACAGCCATTTTGACCATGTGTCTCAGTAAGACAAAGAAACTGGCAATCAGCCCAGCAGTTTGTTGCTCTCTGCCAAGATTAAAAAGTTAAAACTACCATCGGAGTTCGTATTTCATTGGAAATTAAGAGATCTAACAATTTTGGCGCTGCGAACAGGATCGCTGAGGAAAGAAACATCGGACCTATATATTGAGGTAAGGACTCCTCTTTTTAAAAAAAGTCCTCGGTCAAAAGTCTAAATTCGCCTCTCCTTCTACGCGATTCCGAAAGCCTCCGGTTTGCGAACCCTCCGGTTGGTAGTCGGCTCGAGGTCCCATAGACGTCTAAACTTCGGCGGTGTGTTAGTTAAGTAATCACCGACCTATTGATCGGCTAGAAAGCTTACGACTCGAGACCCCAGTAAAGAACTCAGTATAATTGCAGCAGGAGATAAGAACAACGAATTGCCTACAACTGTTAAAGGTGGGCAGGCACCACCTGAAGTTTCGCTAGATTTAATTCTCGAACAGTTGAAAGAATACATAGAGCAACAATTCAACTTATCTAAAACTTGTATTAAGATCGAATAAAAGTACGGAACCTCCAAAGGACAATGGTCCTTGGATGAGATTAAAAGGGTCTGGAGAAAAACGACCCGTATGAAAAATAAAGAGCGAACTAGATGGTCCCTAGCGGTTATGAGACAGATTCGAAACCGGAATGAAATTATAATGCGTTCCCAACATGATCAAGGACTGACCAGTACAAATGATCAATTGCAAGCAGTTTGTGCACAGCTGCGACAGAAAAAGCTTGAACTTGAAAAGCTGGAAGCGGAAGTTAAAGATCTTAAAGGTGAAATTAAAGAATGGAAAAAATCATTAGGTCAAGAGACAGTAATAGGAAAAGGAAAATGTATTGATCAATTCCCAGGGTACCCATGTTTGGATAAATTAAGAGCGCAAACCCGAAGACACGACCGAGGAATAGATACGGTTTCTGAATCCTCCGACAATACAGTGTCGGAGGATGATGAAGAATTAGGGGTGCGCTTTACTCCGTTTAAAAAAAGACGAGTTGTAGTCAAATCAGAAAAGACTGCGGATGAGGGCGGAACCAAAAAAACAAAGAGAAGGGTGTATGCAGAATACTTAGTTCATGTTCCGGCAGGCCCAGAGAAAATTGATGAATGGTTCAAGGAATTGCCCAATCCAAAGAAAGGGGGAGTAAAAACGTGGGACCAATTGGACCGCTTAAGAAATATATATCAACTTCATCCCTGGGACGGAGTGCAAATTTTGACCATAATGGTGCCAAAAACACAGGGAAGAAAATTGCACGACAAGGTAGATGAAGCTTTGGGGCAGGATGAGCAAGAAGTGGATGCAGGATGGGAGGCGATTAAACACTGGCTGCAAGCCTTCAGTCCAGCCAAGACAGACTGGGGAAAAATTGCAGCCTGCCAACAGAAAGGAACAGAGGAGGTCCTGGAGTATGACGAGCGGTTTAGATGTACGTGGCTAGAACATTCGGGTATGAATAATACGGATGAGGAAATGGATGAACAAGCGTTTGGACCCCTGAAAGCAGCTTTCGTGGCAGGTCTAAAGCCAGAACTGTCCAAAATGCTTAAGGTAGTGTTACCGGACTGGGAAGGTAGAGGAACTACCTTTGCAGCATTGGTGGATCGATGTAACCAATTAGATCGGGATATGGGAGCTAAAGTCCGAGCTGTACAGGCTATGGGATGAAAATCCCAGGATTCCGATACAGTCATTAGGAAAATTACCTGGAAAATGTCATTATTGTGGGAAAGAAGGTCACTGGGCCAAGACGTGCAGGGCAAAACAGAAAGGTCGTGGCTGGGGAAGAGGACGCAGCCAGGGATACAATTCAGCCAACAAGCCAGGCTTGTCACAAGATAACGACCTCATAGCAGCATTGGACGTTCTAATCCAAATAGATTCATCGTTGCATTTCGAGGATGGTCGGGTGACATGGGCAGGTACTGCAGGAGCGGCGAGGTCGGGGCAAAGGAGCGGCGAGAGATTGCAGAGGGACGTAATCGGGGCCCAGGAGAGGTGTGAGTTCGGGGCCAGAAGAGATGAGGGCCCAGGGGCAGTACAGGCCAGCCCACACTGCGATGTGTGTGCGCACTCGGTCCGTGCAGCAGAGCAGGTCTCCAGTCGTCTTGGGTAATCCTTGCCACTGGACCAAGACCTAGCTTTGTCCAGCCCGTGTGGTGGCTGGTGTGCAACGGTCACCCCACGTTAAAAAAGTCCAAGCATAATATTTCACCCTTCAAGATTTAGCTCGGGATCTGGAATATTAGGTCCTTCATTGAAACACCTGTGAACTTTCGAGGGACTGCCTATGATGATATGGATTTTAACATATGGATATGGATGATAAGGCCCAACAATGCAACCGGTCACGAAAGTAAAAGCCCATGGGATCCAGGGCCAAGTGGCAAGTTGGATCTAAAATTGGCTCAGAGGCAGGAAGCAAAGGGTAATGGTTGACGGGTGTTTTTGTGACTGGAAGGATGTTTCCAGTGGGGTTCCGCAGGGCTCAGTACTGGGTCCCTTGCTTTTTGTGGCATATATCAATGATTTAGACTTGAATGCAGGGGGCATGATTAAGAAGTTTGCAGGTTATACTAAAATCGGCTGTGTGGTTGACGATGAAGAAGAAAGCTGCGGACTGCAGGAAGATATCGATGAACTGGTCAGGTGGGCAGAACAGTGGCAAATGGCATTCAATCCGGAGAAGTGTGAGGTAATGCATTTGGGAAGGGCTAACAAGGCAAGGGAATATACATTAAATGGTAGGACACTGAGAAGTGTAGAGGAACAAAGGGACCATGGAGTGCATGTCCACAGATCCCTGAAGCTGGCAGGCCAGGTAGATAAGGTGGTTAAGAAGGCATACGGAATACTTGCCTTTATTAGTCAAGGAATGGAATACATGAACAGAGAGGTTATGCTAGAACTGTATAAAACACTAGTTAGGCCACAGCTAGAGTACTGCGTGCAGTTCTGGTCACCACATTACAGGAAAGATGTGATTGCACCAGAGAGGGTACAGAGGAGATTTATGAGGATGTTGCCTGCACTGGAGAATTTTAGCTATTAGGAAAGATTGGATCGGCTGGGTTTTTGTTTTCTTTGGAACAGAGAAGGCTGAGGGGAGACCTTATTAAGGTGTATAAAATAATGAGGGGCCTAGATAGAGTGGATAGGAAGGACCTAGTTCCCTTAGCAGAACGGTCAACAACCAGGGGGCATAGATTTAAAGTAATTAGTAGGAGGTTTAGAGGGGATTTGAGGGGAAATTTCTTCACGCAGAGGGTGGTGGGGGTCTGGAACTCACTGCCTGAAAGGGTGGTAGAGGCAGAAACCCTCACCACATTTAAAAAGTACTTGCATGTGCACCTGAAGTGCCGTAACCTACAGGGCTACGGACCGAGAGCTGGAAAGTGGGATTAGGCTGGATAGCCTCTTGTTGGCTGGCGGGACACTGTGGGCCGAAATGGCCTCCTTCCGTGCTGTAAATTTCTATGATTCTATGACACTCGGGTTGTATTCCCTGGAATTTTGAAGTTTAAGGGGTGAGTTGCTCGAAGTTTTAAAGATATTAAGGGAAACAAATAGGGTAGATAGAGAAACAATTTCCCAGGTTTGGGCAATGTACGATTGGGGGCATAGTCTAAAAATTAGAGCTAAGCCTTTCAGGAGTGAAGTTAGGAAACATTTCGATATGCAAAAGGTGGTAGAAGATGCTAGATTATGAGTTAATTTTAAATCTGAGATTCATAGATTAAGGCATATGAGGCAAAGGCAGATATATGGAGTTAGGTCACAGATAGGCCATGATCTGACTGAATGACGGAACAGGCTCGAGGGGCTAAATAGCCTACACCCGCTCCTATGTTCCGGAAGCTCGCGTGCACACACACACGCTTACGCACAAGCAAAAATACACGCATTTACACCCACACGCACAGAAAAACACATGCACGCACACGAACAAAAACAAACTCAGGCACACACACAACAGCAAACATACCCAAACACGCACGGGCATGCAAACGTGCACGCAAACACACCCGGGCGGGCGCACGCGCCCACGCACACAGGCCCGCGCCCACGCACACAGGGCATTTTATAGCACCTTTAAAGTAGTAAAACATCCCAAGGCAATTTACAGGAGTGTTATGGAAACAGAATGTGGCCCCAAGCCACATTAGGAGATATTAGGGTAGGTGATCAAAAGCTTGGTCTAAGAGATAGGTTTTAAGGAGTGACTTAATAGAGAGGGAGGTAGAGAGTGGAGGTGGAGAGGTTCAGGGAAGAAATTCCAGAGCTTTGGGCATAGGCAACTGAAGGTACAGCTACCAACAAGGCACAGTTACCGATCACAGCCTTGTCAGCAGTGCAAGACACTCTCCACTAGGAGAGGAAGGGAGCATTGCCCTCAAACAGCTGTCGGTGACCCCCATGTGCAGCTTTCACAGCCATGGTGTGAACCATGGAACAGGGACTCTGCCCCTTGAAAATCTACTACGCATATTTGAATATGTCCTAGAATATATAATTACAATTGTATACATCTCTAGTTCGACACCATGGTGTTCAGTTCTGGGCACCACAGGTCAGGAAGGAGTCACTGGTTTTGGAGAGGGAGCAGGGCAGATTCACCAGAACAGTACTGGGGCTAAAAAGTTCAATTATAAGGACAGGTTGCATAGACTAGGCTGGTAGTTCCTATAATAAAGATGATTAAGGGGTGAACAAATTGAACTGTTTAAGATAATTTAAGGGTTTGATAGGGTAGATAGAAACTAGTTTCTCCGGTGGATGAGTCCAGAACAAGGGAGCTTAACGTTAAGATTAGAGCCAGGCCGTTCAGGGGTGATGTCAGGAACACTTCTCCACACAAAGGGTGCTGGGAATGTGGAACACCCAGCTACAAAAAGCTGTTGAGGCCAACTTAAAATTTCAAAACTGAGTGATAGATTTTCATTAGGCAAGGGTATTGAGAAATATGTAAACAAGGCAGGTAAATGGTTAAGATACAGATCAGCCATGATCCCGACTCTGGGGTCTGAATGGCCAGCTCCTGTTTTTAATTGTCGGCAGCAGGTACTTCTAGTACAGGTACAGCACGGGGTTAGATACAGAGTAAAGCTCCCTCTACACTGTCCCATCAAACACTCCCAGGGCAGGTACAGGAGGTTAGATACAGAGTAAAGCTCCCTCTACAATGTCCCATCAAACACTCCCAGGGCAGGTACAGCATGGGGTTAGATACAGAGTAAAGCTCTTTCTACACTGTCCCATCAAACACTCCCAGGGCAGGTACAGGAGGTTAGATACAGAGTAAAGCTCCCTCTACAATGTCCCATCAAACACTCCCAGGGCAGGTACAGCACGGGGTTAGATACAGAGTAAAGCTCCCTCTACACTGCCCCATCAAACACTCCCAGGGCAGGTACAGCACGGTTTAGATACAGAGTAAAGCTCCCTCTACACTGCCCCATCAAACACTCCCAGGGCAGGTACAGCACGGTTTAGATACAGAGTAAAGCTCCCTCTACACTGTCCCATCAAACACTCCCAGGGCAGGTACAGCACGGGGTTAGATACAGAGTAAAGCTCCCTCTACACTGTCCCATCAAACACTCCCAGGGCAGGTACAGCACGGTTTAGATACAGAGTAAAGCTCCCTCTACACTGTCCCATCAAACACTCCCAGGGCAGGTACTGGAGAAGTGACCGCCGTAAGCGCGTGATCAGAATGAGCACCACCGCTCTCCCTCACCTGCAAAATAAATCCCCCGAAATTCACCAAAACAAATCGATCCCCCAGAGCTGTTTCTGTGGGTGCACCTTCCGATTGCGTGCGGCCCGGTAGTATGGCAGCCCTTCAAGGGGAGGGCCCACTGCTGTAGCAGCCACGTATTTGTTTTTGCCGGCCGATTTCCGGATCGGAAGTTCGGTCGGGCCGCCAACTGGCAGCCTGGCACCCCCTCTTGGGTACCAGGCCGCTGGCCCGGCCCAAACCCTCCCTCGTGGACGAAGATCTACAATGACAGATTCTCTCCCCTTTAACGGAAGGGAGAGAGCATGGTGATGCACACGCGCTGTGACATCACCACTGCTCCAGCGCTGATTGACCGCGGCCGAGTCTCTGCCCCTCAGCCTGCCTTCCTGTCAATCTCCCGCCTCCACTATCAGCAACTTCTGGTGGGATGTGGGAAAAATTTAAAAGTCCTGAAAATCGATCATCTGGCTGCCTCATGGATCCCAATGGTAAAACCTCTCAGGTGCACCAGGTTTCTGGCATACATGAAAAAGGATGGATGCCGCAGGCTTGAGGAAATGTCCATAAGGGGGAGGGAGGGGGAAAGAGAGTCAACCATATACTCTTTTACACTCTCCTGTGACAGCCCCCACACCATACAAAAGACTCTGGGTACTGTGCAGTAATCACCAGCAGTCACTGGCTGAGACATCCCATTTCACACGGTGCCCATAAAGTCAAACCGGACTAGACTGAGGTTAAGTCCTTTACCGGCGGTGGAGTCTTCTGCAGACACTCCAGCAAGTACACCATCTTAGCTTCTTCCTTTACGTATTCCACCTCCTAAACAAAAGAGGACATTAGCTTGTCATTCATGTTGGTCAGCTCAGTACAAAATACTCTGAAAGAAATGAAACAAGTGGAGACTTTGAGCTGTGACACCCCAGAATTGCTGAAAGTTTTCAGCGTGAACACACCACCCAACTCACTCGCAATCTTTGGGGATCTGGAGATCTCAGCCTCAGCACAGGTTTGAAAAGGAGACACCTTTGGCATCCAATGTGCTGTGTTCAACACTTTAGAACCACAGGTCGATCCAAGAAGGCAGTTAGTCTCAGGCACAGCTTCCACGGGGCTGTATAGGCGTGAATGGGTGGGTTAATCCCCGAGAGGGGGACCCTCGGGCTGGTTACAGAGCCACACTGTGAAAGAATGGACAACGGCAGGTTTGAGGGGGGGGGGGGGGGAAGGGACGGGGGGGGGGGAAAGGGGGACAAGGGGGGACTGGGGGCGCGAGGGTTTGGGAGGAGAGGGGGCGCGAGGGTGTGGGGGGTGAGGGGGTGCGAGAGTGTGGGGGGAGAGGGGGCGCGAGGGGGCGCGAGGGGGTGGGGGGTGAGGGGGCGCGAGGGGGTGGGGGAGAGGGGGCGCGAGGGGGTGGGGGGAGAGGGGGCGCGAGGGGGTGGGGGGAGAGGGGGCGCGAGGGGGTGGGGGGAGAGGGGGCGCGAGGGGGTGGGGGGAGAGGGGGCGCGAGGGGGTGGGGGGAGAGGGGGGCGCGAGGGGGTGGGGGGAGAGGGGGCGCGAGGGGAGAGGGGGCGCGAGGGGGCGGAGAGGGGGCGCAAGGGGGGGAGAGGGGCGCAAGGGGGGGAGAGGGGCGCAAGGGGGGGAGAGGGGGCGCAAGGGGGGGAGAGGGGGCGCAAGGGGGGGAGAGGGGGAGCAAGGGGGAGAGGGGGAGCAAGGGGGGAGAGGGGGCGCAAGGGGGGGAGAGGGGGCGCAAGGGGGGGGAGAGGGGGCGCAAGGGGGAGAGGGGGCGCAAGGGGGAGAGGGGGCGCAAGGGGGGAGAGGGGGCGCAAGGGAGGGAGAGAGGGCGCAAGGGGGGGGGAGGGGGTGCAAGGGGGGGGAGAGTGGGCGCACAAGGGGGGGAGGGGAGCGCAAAGTGGGGTGCGAAGGGTGGACGCAAGGGGGGAGAGGGCGCACGGCGGTGGGGGGAAGAGAGGACGCACGGGGGGGGGCGTAGAGAGGGCGCAAGTTGGGGGGAGACAGTAGAAAATGAAAGAAAAATGAATGGAAGAGAATCAATGAATTACTTTCAAAGTGTCGTCACTATTGATTAATAGGCAAATGCAGCAGCCAATGTTTGCTCAGTAAATAGATATTTAACCAAATAATCTCCTTTAGGTGGTTATAGGATCAATATTGGCTCGGATACTGGGGGAGTGTGGAGAGCTTCCCTGTTCTGTGACATTGTGCCGTGGCATGTTATGCTATTTAGAGCACACAGGGCCTCAGTTTAACGTTCCATCCAAAAGACGGCCCTTCCGACAGTGCAGCACTCCCTCAGTACGGCACTGGAGCCTAGACTCTGTGCTCAAGTCCCTGGAGTGGGGCTTGAACCCACAACCTTCTGACTCAGATTCAACAGTCAGAAGGCCCATTCCACTGAGCCACGACTAACACATAGTTAATTGATTATGGTTTTTTTCAGTATTTTTCAGATGAAGCTCAGAGTAAAGCTACTGCCTAGTCCTATGTTGAAGCATTCCTTTGAAGCCCTGGGTTTTACGGGCCTGACTGGATCAGGCACTTTCTGTATGAATTTTACTCCTGCCACCTCACCTGGATCACATCAAGGCTGGCAGCTCCTGCCCGGCCCACGTTGATGGTGATGGGCTTCACCAGGGCACTCTTGGCAAAGTTCTGAATCTTTTTTGGCATTGTGGCACTGAAGAGGAGAGTCTGGCGCTGGCCCTGTGGGGAGGTGAAAGAAGTGAGGTGAACATCAACCGGACAAAGTCCTCCTAATCAAAGCTTTACACTTCGAGCCGCAGATTGGAACTTGCTTCCCGTCCCAACTGAATATCACCATCTTCCTTCAGGGATGGGCAGTGTAGTTCCAACAATAACTGTCCCCTATCCATTTCTGTACATCTACAAGACCTGTTCTTGGAGGCCGAATGGGAAATTTGTTCTCCGAGTGCCCCTCTCCCAGGGCAAATGGTAGCAATCCTGGAATAGATCATTAAACTCACTCAAGTAAGCATCCCAGTCAGGGTGACAGAGCTCAGAACTGGGCCCAGTAAGGGAGGGGGGGGTGGGGAGAACCAGCTCCAGGGGCCTGGATAATGGAGGACATAACAAACCTCAACAACTGAGCAAAGAACACAAGAAATAGGAGCAGGAGTCGGCCGTTTGGCCCCTCGAGCCTGCTCCACCATTCATGGTAATCTTCAACCTCAACTCCACTTTCTCGCCCGATCGCCATATCCCTTAAATCCCTAAGTATCCAAAAATCTATTGATCTCCGTCTTGAATATATTCAATGGCTCAGCACCACAGCTCTCTGGGGCAGAGAATTCCAAAGATTCACAACCCTCTGAGTGAAGAAATTTCTCCTCATCTCAGTCCTAAATGGCTGACCTCTTATCCTGAGACTGTGACCCCTGGTTCTAGACTCCCCAGCCCGGGGGAAACATCCTCCCAGCATCTACCCTGTCTAGTTATGTTTCAATGGGATCACCTCTAGAGACTATAGGCCCATTCTACTCAATCTCTCCTCATAGGACAACCCTCTCATCCCAGGGATCAGTCTGGTGAACCCTTTGTTGCACTCCTCTATGGCCAGTATATCCTTCCCTCGGTAAGGAGACCAAACCTGTACACAATACTCCATGTATGGTCTCACCAGGGCCTATATAATTACAGTAAGCCTTACTCTTGTATTCCAATCCTCTTGCAATAAAGGCTAACATCCCATTTGCATTGCTGATTGCTTGCTCTCCCTGCATTAACTTTCTGTGATTCGTGTACGACACCCATTTGTCTTTCACCGTTTAAAACTAAATCTGTGTTTGCATTCTTCCTCCAAAGTGGATAATTTCACACTTCTCTGTCTGCCACCACCGTGCTCACTCACAAAGCGGAATAGCCAGCCTCAACACCCTGAGTAAAGCGGGAATAACCAAGTCTGATCAGTGACACGTGCTGCAAAGCATCAGGTTCCCTCATCTGGTCGAATATTCTGCCAACACCAACCTTGTGGGCTCAGGCGACCGGTGTCCATAGAACTGTAAGCAGCATCAGCCAGTACCACAGCGCAGGAGTGGAGAACAAGCAGAGGGAAATGGGGGATGGGACAGAAGTGATACTATGTGGGCTGGACAGACTTCACTGACAACACCGGAGCTCGGTGGGGTACATTTTGGGGTGCGGGTACCCCGCAGTGTTGAAGTTTGATCCCAATTCACTTCATTAAGCCAGTTATGGGTCGATCACCGCAATCTCCGCCTGAACCAATCACAGTGTGACAACACCCTTTCCCACTGAAAATCAAAGTGCGCTGCAGTATAGTCACCTTAAAGTAGGAAAATATGGTGCGAATATCCTCTTCGAAACCCATGTCAATCATTCTATCCGCTTCGTCCAGTGCCAAGTAGCGACAGATGTCCAATCCAACCATCTTTTTTTGGAGGAGGTCCATCAGACGACCAGGAGTGGCGACCATCATGTGCACACCTCTGCAGGGTCACAGGTCGGAAGCTTAAAAACATTGCTGCAATAGATATTTGTACTGAGATACTACCTCCCCCGGCCAAAATCTGAGTCAGCTCTCTGCAACCATCATTGCAGGAGGTGGACCCAAGCACTCACCATTCAGCCTATCACTCGAGATAGTTGATATCGCCTGACACTCAGTATTTCATCCTTGCTCACAATCACTGGATGAGACAGAGGACCTCTCACTCTCTTCCCCCTTCCACAGTGATAATCGATTTCAACTACAGTCTCCTTCAAAATCCTTTTCATTAAAAGAGACAGTCTCCGACTTCAGACCATGGTAGGTTACAGCCCAGGAGGCCATTCGGCCCATTGTGTCTGTACCGGCTCTTTGCTACAGCAATCTTTCTCTGCTACAAATATTCATGACAATTCTTCCCTACACAATGCTCCCTGTCTCACACGATTCTAACCCACTCCCTGCGTCACACCATTCCAAAGTGCAACAACTCTCCAGGTAGAGATTTCTCCCAACCTCTGTTCCCACTCCCTTTGTAAGAATTTTAAATTGATGATTCACCACCGACTCCCCAACTAGAGGAAATGCGCTTTCCATATTCACGATCGAAACCCATCATTATTTGAGAAACCTTGGTTAAATCTTCTCTTGCCCATCTCTGCTCCAGTGCACAGTCCCAGCATCTCTGGTCTCTCCTCATAACTAGAGTCTCCCGTCCCTGACATCACCGTGATCAATCTGTACTGTGCCCTCCCTCCCCCCACCATCCCTCTCTCTGCCCCCTCCCTTGTCCTCACCTTTCACCCCACCAGCTTCCACGTTCAACGGATCATCCTCCACTATTTCCCCCACCTCCAGCGTAATCCCACCACCAATCACATCTTCCCCTCCCCTCTCAGCATTCCGAAGGGACCGCTCCCTCCGCGATCCCCTGGTCCATTCCGCAGTCACCCCCAGCATCCCCTCCCGCGGCACCTTCCCATGCAAGCGCAGGAGATGCAACACCTGCCCTTTTACCCCCCCACCACCCCCTTCCCACTGTCCAGGGCCCCAAACACTCCTTCCAGGTGAAACAGCGATTTACTTCTTATACTTTCAATGTAGTATACTGTATTCGCTGCTCACGATGGGGTCTCCTCTACATTGGGGAACACCTCCGTTCAGTCCGCAAGTGTGACCCCGAGCTTCCGGTCGTCTGTCACTTTAATTTCCCGCTCCACTCCCAACTCTGACCTCTCCGTCCTCGGCCTCCGACACTGTTCCAATGAAGCTCAACGCAAGCTCGAGAGACAGCACCTCATCTTTCGATTAGGCACTTTACAGCCTTCTGGACTCAACATCGAGTTCAACAATTTCAGAGTGTAACCTCTGCCAATCTTTGGCTCCCTTACACCGCCCCCCCCAGAGCCGGTTTCTTTTTTCTCCTCGACTCTAATGGCAGCCGTTCATTATCCCATCAGTCACACCCTATCTTGACGAATGTTTTTGTAACTCCTGGTATAACCATTTCAATTTGGCCCTGCATCCCTTTTGTCTCTCTAATCTCTCCTGCCGTCCACCCTATCACAGACCTTCCCTTTTGTTCCTCCTGCCCCTCCCCCTTTCAGTGACTAAGGGTCATCGACCCGAAATGTTAACTCTGCCTCCTCTCCACAGATGCTGCCTGACCCGCTGAGATTTCCTGCATTTTCTGTTTTTATTCCACACTTACTGACTGGGATTCAGTATTCCCTACACTGACCGGGATTCAATATTCCCTACACTGGGATTCAGTATTCCCTACACTGACCGGGATTCAGTATTCCCTACATTGGGATTCAGTATTCCCTACACTGACCGGGATTCAGTATTCCCTACACCGGGATTCAGTATTCTTTACACTGACCGGGATTCAGTATTCCTGAAGGAGAAGGGGAGTTCTCCCAGTGTCCTGACCAATATTTATCTGAAAACAAATGAGCTGGTGATTTATCTTATAGCTGTTTGTGGGACCTTGCTGTGCCACATTCCCCCTCGAGGCTGACCACAAAGCAGACAGCTGAGCTACAGCGCTGAAGGCCCTCGCAAGGATTGATCATTCTAGCTTTCCCTATTGATGCAGAAGAGAATGAGCAGACAATGAACCGATGATGTTGCTCTTTCTGTCTTTAGACGTGGCAGAACACGAAGGGCAGAGTTTGGGCTACTGAAAGGTTGCACCTACCGTTTGACAACCTCCATCTGCTCCTTGATGGACATGCCACCAATGCAGAGTGCACATCGAAGCTGGGGGAAGCCATCCTCTTCTAGCAGACGGCAGTAATAGTCGATAATCCCGTGGGTCTGTCTGGCTAACTCTCTCTGCATGGGAAGGAAAACAATATTTCTATCAGCCCATAAACACGTAGCAGGACCCAACGTCCATGTCAACACATCGGTATTCACAAAGAATACAGCACTTTCACATCAGCAATATCAGTGCAAGAGCTGCACAACAACACAAAGATATCATGTGTAGTGATTTTATTGTGGGCTGACCAGGGAGAGGAAGATGGAGGGGCTGAGATGTCATCACTGGGAACACTGTGCTAGGGGCTGGGTGATGCACTCTGTTTCAACTCGGATAGGAATTCAAACCGCACCTGTCTGGAACAAAGCCTCTGCCCTGGGTTTGCTGTAAAAGTCCTCATTCAGATCCTCGCGGGCATGGGTCAGGAGGGCAAAACTATCCTAAACTTGCAACTTTCATTCACGGTGGCTGATCTGTAAAATGAACAAACATCACTCGAAGTGTTGGCTCTCTCTCAGGTGCATTACTGAGACGCATCATGCTGCCCTGGGAGTGTTTGATGGGACAGTGTAGAGGGAGTTTTACTCTGTATCTAACCCCTGTACCTGCCCTGGGAGTGTTTGATGGGACAGTGTAGAGGGAGCTTTACTCTGTATCTAATCCGTGCTGTACCTGCCCTGGGAGTGTTTGATGGGACAGTGTAGAGGGAGCTTTACTCTGTATCTAACCCGTGCTGTACCTGCCCTGGGAGTGTTTGATGGGACAGTGTAGAGGGAGCTTTACTCTGATGCTGGGCAAGTCCAAAACCAGGGGCCACAGTCTAAGGATAAGGGGTAAGCCATTTAGGACCGAGATGAGGAGAAACTTCTTCACTCAGAGAATTGTGAACCTGTGGAATTCTCCACCACAGAAAGTTGTTGAGGCCAGCTCGTTCAATATATTAAAAAAGGAGTTAGATGTGACCCTTACGGCTAAAGAGATCAAAGGGTATGGAGAGAAAGCAGGAATGGGGTTCTGAAGTTGCATGATCAGCCATGATCATATTGAATGGTGGTGCAAGCTCGAAGGGCCGAATGGCCTACTCCTGCACTTATTTGCTATGTTTCTATGTATCTAACCCATGCTGTACCTGCCCTGGAGTGTTTGATGGGACAGTGTAGAGGGAGCTTTACCTCACCCCTTATACCCTCCATCAAATGTTTCTGCCGGTATTTATCCAATTAGCTCTGGAATTTGCTGGTATAAATTGACAAAAAATAGCAAGCATGGAGTGGGGGTGAAGGGTAGTTGTTGAGTTGGATGAAGGTAGAAAGTGGTGTTCCACAAGGATCAGTCTGGGACCATTGCTATTCATAATTTACATTCATGATTTGGATTTAGGAACAAGTAACTCAATATCAAAAATTGGAGATGATCGGAACTGGGGTTATAGCTAAGACTGAGGAAGAATGAAACGTAATACATTAGAAAACCTGCAGACTGGGCAGCTAAGTGGCACATGAACATAGATAAACGCGAGGTGATGCACTTGGTAGGAATAATCGAAACTTCACCTACACCTTATGAAACTGAAGGGAGTGGATGAGCAATGGGATTTGGGAATATAGGTGAACAAATTGTCAAAAGCAGCATCGCAGGTTAGCAAAGTAATTAAAACTACTAACAAAGCACAGATTTATTTCTAGAGTTCATAAGAACTGCGCACTTGGAGCACTGTGCACAGTTCTGGTTTCCAGGCTATAAAAAGGACACAGCACCGGAGAAAGTAGAGAGAGATTTACAAGGATGGTACCAGAACTGAGTAATTACAGCGATCGGAAAGATTGAACATGTTGGGGCCTTTATCTTTAGAAAAGCGAAGACTTGGAGCTGACCTGATAGGGGCTTTTGAAATGATGAATGAGGCGGACGGGGTGGATGTGGAGAGAATTTTCCACTTGTGGGAGACTCCAAAACTAGGGCCATAAATACAAGATAGTGACTATCCAATTGGGAAATAAGGAATAGTTGCTTCACTCAGAGAGTGGTTAGAATGTGGAACTTGCTGCCACAGGAAGTGGTTGAGGCAAATAGATGCTATCAAAAGGGATGTAGAAGAGTAGGCATGAGAACAGGGGATAGAAAGGCATGTCGAGAGGCTGAGATTTCCAGCATTTCTCTTTTTATTCCAGATTCCAGCAGCCGCAGTATTTTGCTTTGTATAGAAAGATATAGTGAAAGGCCGAGATGGAGTACATGGATAGGAGGAGACTGATGTGGATTAGAAACACCAGCAGACTAGTTGGGCAGGATGACCTGTTCCTGTGCTGTATACTCTGTCATTCTATATAATTAGCCCCTCCCCCACTGCCATACATCCTTCTCATACAGAGGTTACATCTAAACTCGTTCAATTTATGGTTGTGTACTCTTGGTGTTGAATTGACGATGTTAAATATATCCCAACATGAACTTTCCTCACCTTGATGATCCTTTAAAAAACATCCCAGTAGAGGAGAGAGCGTACTCTGTGGAGGAGCAGAGCGGTACTTACAGATGGGCAGATGATGAGTCCATAGGGACCCTCTCTCTTGGAGAACGGCAGCCTTTTCTCCTGCTCCTGGCAGAACATGATCATGGGCAGGGTGAATACCAGCGTCTTGCCAGAGCCAGTGAACGCAATCCCGATCATATCCCTGCCGGCCAAACTGAAACACACAGGCATGAGAACATCCAAAACTGCAGAGCAGGGGAACTCCTGGACAATTCCAGTACTCATTCGTACCCTACATTAACGTCAGCCAAGGTCATACTGTCCGATGTGCCGTCTTTTGGATGAGACGTCAAACCCAGGCCCCGTCTGCCCTCTCAGGTGGATGTAAAAAATCCCGTGGCACTATTTCGAAGAAGAGCAGGGGAGTTATCCCCGGTGTCCTGGCCAATATTTATCCCTCAATCATCATAACAAAAAAAAAATTATCTGGTCATTATCACATTGCTGTTTGTGGGAGCTTGCTGTGCACAAATTGGCTGCCACGTTTCCCACATTACAACAGTGACTACACTCCAAAAGTACTTCATTGGCTGTAAAGCACTTTGAGACGTCCGATGGTCGTGAATAAGCGGCATAAAATCCAAGTCTTTCTTTTTACAAATCTTGCTGCAATGTGCCCTTTACCTGTGCCCAGTATTGTTCATCAGACAGTAATCCTTGCTGAGCTCCCGGGGCTGCTGACAGAGCGACCACGTTGGGACCAAGAACCAATTAGCACCACCAGCATCAAGCACAGGGGCGCACACCCCAACAGATAGCAAGGTGGCACCCTGTATTCCCAAACAGCAGAGGGCTGGGTCGCACGGTGTATATAACGTCACATTTTCAAACACGATTTCTTTCTCTTTTAAGTCCTGTCTCCCATGGTGCACCGAGCCGGGTTAGGCCTCCCAGCAGCGCCCAGTGCGCCTCCCCCCCGATCATCACATGCTTCCCCCCCCCCCACGAGCACACGCCCCCCCCCCACGCTCCTCCCCCTCCCCCCACCCATCAACACACGCCCCCCCCCCACCCATCAACACACGCGGTTCCCCCCCCACCCATCAACACATGCGTTCCCCCCCCACCCACGAACACACGCCCCCTCCCCCCCCCCCCCCCCCCATCACCACACATTTCCCCGTAATTGCTGCTGCCGGAGAGCGCTCAGGATCTGCCTCAGTTGCCAGCCCCTATCCCAAGAGCCGGAGACCATCCGAATGCATTACATTAACAGTTAAAGCATTTACCAAGAGAGCTCACTTCATCAGTGAACAGGTTCCCAGTACAAGGCTTCCTGGGGAGATTTACAGATTCTGGAGCAAGCTGGCAGCAGATTCAAATTCTCAACCCAGTAACTCAGTCAACAACACTTGTGTAAGCAGATGAAATGAGCTTTCGACCACTTATCCGCAGCATAACTAAGACCGCCTATTTCCACCTCCATAACATTGCCAATCTCCGTCCCTGCCTCAGTTCATCCGCTGCTGAAGCCCTCATCCATGCCTTTGTTACCTCTAGATTTGACAATTCCAACTCACTCCTGGCTGGCCTCCCACATTCTACCCTACGTAAACTAGAGGTGATCCAAAACTCGGCAGCCT
Source organism: Pristiophorus japonicus (assembly GCF_044704955.1). Taxonomy (NCBI): domain Eukaryota; kingdom Metazoa; phylum Chordata; class Chondrichthyes; family Pristiophoridae; genus Pristiophorus; species Pristiophorus japonicus. The sequence goes on along the minus strand of NC_091992.1, from coordinate 69,432,447 downwards.
GTGTCCTAACTCACACCAAGTCCCGCTCACCCATCACCCCCTGTGCTCGCTGACCTACATTGGCTCCTGGTTAAGCAACACCTCGATTTCAAAATTCTCATCCTGGTTTTCAAATCCCTCCATGGCCTCGCCCCTCCCTATCTCTGTAATCTCCTCCAGCCCCACAATCCCCGGAGATGTCTGCACTCCTCTAATTCTGCCCTCCTGAGCATCCCTGATTATAATTGCTCCATCATCAGTGGCCGTGCCTTCTGTTGCCTAGGCCCCAAGCCCTGGAACTCCCTGCCTAAACCTCTCTACGCTCCTTAAAACCTATCTCTTTGACTAAGCTTTTGGTCATCTGACCTAATTGCTCCTTATGTGGCTCGGTGTCAAATTTCTTATTTCCTGTGAAGCGGCTTGGGACATTTCACTACGTTAAAGGCATCATATAAATACAAGCTGTTGTTGTTGATGGCCAGGAGTGCTATCTACACAGTACTCAGGCCACATACTCACACTGTCCGAATTCCCTGGATCTGAATGGGTGTGGGATGCAAAATCCCAGCACTCACACTGTCGGAATTCCCTGGATTTGAATGGGTGTCGGATGTAAAATCCCAGTACTCACACTGTCGGAATTCCCTGGATCTGAATGGGTGTCGGATGTAAAATCCCCTTCTTTTTCAGGCCTTTCAAAATTGCTGGAAAGAAAGTAGCGAGAATGTTACCAGGAATGCACGCAGGATAGGTACAGGTTGGATCCCATATTCCTGGAGCCATAGCCGGAAGTGTCAACATTATAATAATAATAATAACTTGTATTTATATAGCGCCTTTAATGTAGTAAAACACTCCAAGGCACACAAGAAGAAATTAGGGCAGGTGACCAAAAGCTTGGTTAAAGAGGTAGGTTTTAAGGAATGTCTTAAAGGAGGAAAGAGAGGTAGAGAGGTAGAGAGGTTTAGGGAGCGAGTTCCAGAGCTCAGGCAGCTGAAGGCACAGCCGCCGATGGTTGAGCAGTTATAATGAGGGATGTTCAAGAGGCCAGAATTTGAGGAGCGCAGACATCTTGTGGGGTTGGTTGTGAGGCTGAAAAAGATTGCAGAGATAGGGAGGGGCAAGGACATGGAGGGATTTGTAAACAGGGATGAGATTTTGAAAATTGGGGCATTGCTTAACCGGGAGCCAATGTAGATCAGGAAGCACAGGGGGTGATGGGTGATCGGGACTTGGTGCAGGTTAGGACACGGGCTGCTGAGTTTTGGATCACCTCAAAGTTTACGTAGGGGAGAATGTGGGCGGTCAGCCAGGAGTGAGTTGGAATAGAAAAGTCATTTGAGAGCAGTACAATGTTTTGCAATGTCCAACAGACCTCCAGTACCTCAGTAAACATGAAACCTTTAACGAACATCTTAGCTGATACATGGAACTAACTGCATTTATCGCTGGTGTTTAAAATCAGAAACTCAGACAGGCTGGTGAGGAGAGCTTGGTGTACAATCTGTTGTGTATCTGTAAAGCATGCACTCCCAGGGAGCGCATCCCCTGAAGTCTCAAGGGATCCCAGCATCCCATGGGAGCACTGTGTATAAGCCGGCCCTCCTAAGGCCTGTTCCTCACTCTGGAGTGTCTTAATAAAGACTGAGGTCACTGTTACTTTAACCTCCCTGTGTGCAATCTCATCTGTGTTAGGAACACAATAACTGGCGACGAGTATACGAATCCAATGCAAAGATGCAGCAAACTGTGGACATCCTGGAGAAGTTCTTGGAGGGTGAGTACTGGGAAGCCTATGTCGAACGGTTAGACCAGTACTTTGTAGCCAACGAGCTGGACGGAGAAGGAAGCGCTGCAAAAAGGAGAGCGATCCTCCTCACGGTCTGCGGGGCACCGACCTACAGCCTCACGAAGAATCTTCTGGCTCCAGTGAAACCCACAGTTAAGTCGTATGAGGAGCTGTGTACACTGGTTCGGGAGCATCTTAACCCAAGGGAGAGCGTGCTGATGGCGAGGTATGGGTTCTACACGTGCCAGCAATCTGAAGGTCAGGGAGTGGCGAGCTACGTCGACGAGCTAAGGCGACTTGCAGGACAATGTGAGTTTGATGGCTACCTGGAGAAGATGCTCAAGAAACTTTTTTGTACTGGGCATTGGCCACGAGACCATCCTACGAAAACTTTTGTCTGTAGAGACACCGACCTTCAATAAAGCCATTGCGATAGCACAGGCGTTTATGTCCACCAGTGATAACACCAAACAAATCTCTCAGCACACAAGTGCTAGCAATGTTCATAAATTAACTGGAACTGTGTTTGCGAGCAGAAATGTACAGGCCAGAAAGCCTCAGGTGACCCAGATGACTCAGAGTCCGCAACAAAGGATGAATGCAAGGCAATTCACAACTTATTGGCGTTATGGAGGCTTCCATTCAGCCTATTCATGCCGCTTCAAAGGGTATGTTTGCAAGAGCTGTGGAACAATGGGGCACCTCCAACGAGACCTGCTAACCACCATGTGGCAGAAGATCGGTCCATGGTGGATCAAAGCAATTTCGAGCCTGAGAGAGAGGAGGCAGATGCTGAAATACACGGGGTGCACAAATTTTCGATGAAATGTCCACCTATAATGCGAAATGTAAAATTGAATGGCTTACCCGTAAGCCATGGAACTGGACACTGGCGCTAGCCAATCCATCATGAGTGAAAAGATGTTTGAGAGACTGTGATGCAACAAGGCACTTAGACCAGCCCTGAGCCCCATCCACACGAAACTGAGAACGTACACCAAAGAGCTCATCACTGTCCTGGGCAGCGCCGTGGTCAAGGTCACCTACGAGGGCACGGTGCATGAACTGCCACTCTGGATTGTCCCGAGCGATGGCCCCACACTGCTTGGAAGGAGCTGGCTGGGCAAAATCCGCTGGAACTGGGATGACATCCGAGCGCTACCACGTGTCGATGAGGCCTCATGTACCCAGGTTCTTAACAAATTTCCTTCCCTTTTTGAGCCAGGCATTGGAAACTTTTCCGGGGTGAAGATGTGGATCCACATGGTCCCAGAGGCACGACCCATTCACCACAAGGCGCGAGCGGTACCTCACATGATGAGGGAGAGAGTGGAAATCGAGCTAGACAGGCTAAAGTGCGAGGGCATCATCTCCCCAGTGGAATTCAATGAGTGGGCCAGCACGATTGTTCCAGTACTCAAAAGTGATGGCACAGTCAAGATTTGCGGCGATTATAAAGTAACTATTAATCGTTTCTCGCTACAGGACCAATACCCGCTACCTAAGGCAGACGACCTATATGCGACGCTGGCAGGAGGCAAGACGTTCACCAAGCTCGACCTGACTTCGGCCTACATGACGCAGGAGCTGCAGGAGTCTTCGAAGGTCCTCACCTGCATCAACACGCACAAGGGACTGTTTATCTATAACAGATGCCCGTTTGGAATTCGGTCGGCTGCAGTGATTTCCAGAGAAACATGGAAAGCCTACTCAAGTCGGTACCACGCACGGTGGTTTTTCAGGATGACATATTGGTCACGGGTCGGAGACCGTTGAGCACCTACAAAACCTGGAGGAGGTCCTCCAGCGACTGGATCGCGTAGGGCTGAGGCTGAAGAGGTCGAAATGCGTCTTCATGGTAACAGAAGTGGAGTTTTTGGGGAGAAAGATTGCTGCGGACGGCATTCGGCCCACAGACGCCAAGACAGAGGCTATCAGGAACGCGCCCAGGCCACAGAACGTCACAGAGCTGCGGTCGTTCCTGGGACTCAACTATTTTGGTAACTTCCTACCGGGGTTAAGCACCCTCTTAGACGCCCTACATGTGTTATTGCGTAAAGGTGAAAACTGGGTATGGGGAAAAAAAACAAGTAATTGCTTTTGAGAAAGCCAGAAACATTTTATGCTCCAACAAGCTGCTTGTATTGTATAACCCGTGTAAAAGACTTGTGCTAGCATGTGATGCGTCGTCGTACGGAGTCGGGTGTGTATTACAACAAGCTAACGTTGCGAGGAAGTTGCAACCTGTCGCCTATGCCTCCAGGAACTTGTCTAAGGCCGAGAGGGCCTACAGCATGATTGAGAAAGAGGCATTAGCGTGTGTGTTCGGGGTAAAGAAAATGCATCAGTACCTGTTTGGCCTCAAATTTGAGCTGGAAACCGATCACAAGCCCCTCATATCCCTGTTCGCTGAAAACAAGGGGATAAATGTTAATGCCTCAGCCCCTATACAAAGGTGGGCACTCGCGCTATCAGCGTATAACTATACCATCCGCCACAGGCCAGGCACCGAGAACTGTACAGATGCTCTCAGTCGGCAACCATTGCCCACCACGGGGGTGGAAATGGCGCAGCCTGCAGACTTGTTGACGGTCATGGAAGCGTTTGAAAATGATAAATCACCTGTCACAGCCCGCCAGATTAGGACTTGGACCAGTCAAGATCCTCTGCTGTCCCTAGTAAAAAACTGTGTACTGCATGGGAGCTGGGCCAGCATCCCCGTTGAAATGCAAGAGCTAATCAAGCCGTTCCAGAGGCGAAAGGACGAGCTGTCCATTCAGGCAGACTGTCTGTTGTGGGGCAACCGCGTAGTACTACCCAAAAAGGGCAGGGAGACGTTCATCTCGGATCTCCACAGCACACACCCGGGTATAGTAATGATGAAAGCGATAGCCAGATCCCACGTGTGGTGGCCCGGTATAGACTCTTGACTTAGAGGCCTCTATACGGCAATGCAGCGCGTGTGCTCAGTTGAGCAACGCGCCCAGAGAGGCACCACTAAGTGTGTGGTCCTGGCCCTCCAACCATGGTCGAGGATCCATGTCAACTATGCGGGCCCGTTTCTCGGTAAAATGTTCCTGGTGGTGGTGGATGCTTTTTCAAAATGGATTGAATGTGAAATAATGTCGGGAAGCACCGCCACCCCCACCATTGAAAGCCTGAGGGCCATGTTTGCCACCCACGGCCTGCCTGACATACTGGTCAGTGACAACGGGCCATGTTTCACCAGTGCCGAATTTAAAGAATTCATGACCCGCAATGGGATCAAACATGTCACCTCGGCCCCATTTAAACCAGCCTCCAATGGGCAGGCAGAGTGGGCAGTACAAACCATCAAACAGAGTCTTAAACGAATCACAGAAGGCTCACTCCAAACCCGCCTGTCCCGAGTACTGTTCAGCTACCGCACGAGACCCCACTCACTCACAGGGGTGTCCTCGGCTGAGCTACTCATGAAAAGGACACTTAAAATGGTGATAGCTAAAGAAGGGAGTAGGGTGTTTGTAGTCAAACTAGACAATGGACAAATTTGCAGAAAGCACCTGGACCAAACGAGGCTGCGGTTCACAGACTGCCCTAAACAACCCACAGCAGACACCACCTTTTTCGAGCCCACAACACACACCCAAAGGATCAACGACACCACCCCGGACCAGGAAAGTGAACCCATCACGCCCAGCAAGGTCAGGCTCACCTAGCAGCCTTGCAGGACCAACAATGCGCCAGCCCAGCGAGGGCACAGCCAACACACCAGAACAGACATTTGTACCGAGGCGGTCCACCAGGGAAAGAAAGGCTCCCGACCGCCTCACCTTGTAAATAGTTTTCACTTTGACTTTGGGGGGGGTGGGGGTGGGAGTGATGCTGTGTATCTGTAAAGCATGCACTCCCATGTTCCGCCACCAGGGAGTGCATCCCCTGAAGTCCCAAGGGATCCCAGCATCCCTTGGGGGCACTGTATATAAGCCAATCCCTAAGGCCTGTTCCGGACTCTGGAGTGTCTTAATAAAGACTGAGGTCACTGTTACTTTAACCTCCCTAGGTGCAGTCTCATCTGTGTTAGGAACACAATACAATCAACACAGTGCGAGGCAGCAGTGTCCCCAGACCTGCTCACTCGCACACAACCAACCAATGCCACTGCTCTGTAACTATAACTGAATATTAGTCACCAAGGGAAATTACACTGCTCTAATCTAATCCACGATTGTAATGTGAACTGTTGCCCTTGCCACTTATCGTGGGCGTGTTCATCTGAATGCGATTAGTTCGCAGCTTCCAGTGAAAGCGAGAAATTAACGATCCATTCCCAACAGCGATTTAAATCGAGTACGGTACCGGTACGGGAAGATGCCGGTCCTGGTCTGCACTCGCTAGTATTTGGTGACTTTCAGTTGCTGTGTTTGATGTTTTGGTCAATTTGATGCTGTTGGAAAGGAAGCTGATGTCTGGGGAACGGCTTCCACTCTCAACACCAGCCAGCATTGGGGCTCCTGACATCAGCAAAATATCGGTGCTTATTGTTGGAGGCTGTGTACATTCTGAACTGCAATTTCACTGGATCACTTTGATTTTTGGACTTTCTTTTCCTGTGGGAAGGACAAACCAGATTCTGTACTCTGTGTGGGAGATCGTATTCACTTTAAATGGGCTCCTGCAGTGGGGTGCACCCTGGCCTCCCAGTCAGCAGGTCATGGGTTCAAGTCCTACTCCACACAAACTTCTCCACAAGGTCCAGGCTAACACTCTCTGAGGTGGATGTAATAGTCCCAGGTCACCATTCAAAAGAGCAGCAGAGTTCTCTCCAGTGTCCTGGCCGAATATTTATCCCTCAACCAACAGCAGAAAAACAGATGAACAGGTCATTTATCACATTGCTGTCAGTGGGATCTTGCTGTGCACAGATTGACTGAAGCATTTCCAACATTACAGCGTTGGCTACACCACAAGTAGAGACCCCCGCCCTGGGCCCCCCCCCCTCTCCTCCCCATCCCAGGGCTCGTTCCCCCCCCCCCCCCCTCAGGGCTCACCCCCCCCGGTTCAATCGCTCTTACCTCCTGGAAACTTCATTTCCTTGAAGTGTTTGACGGGACACGGCAAACCTTCCCCCTCCACCAGGATGTGGTATTTTTTCCGCACACGCTCATTGCGCGCTTCGGGCATGCTGCGGATGTACCGCGGTGGGTTCCAGCTGCAAGCAGAGGTCCACGTTACTGTTTACATAGCCTCGGCCGGGCAGCTTAATCAGCCAAAGCCTCGATAAAATACAACGGTGTGCATTTACAACCATGCAATTCAGACTACTTGTTAGGAACAGACTGCTCAAAACATTTACAAAATATTTGAAGTCCTGAGAACATAGGGTGCTATATAGAACCATACAACCAAAACGTTTACAGCACAAAAGGGCACCATTCGACCGACTGTATACATGCGGCTCTGCATTGGAGCAATATCAAAGGAATGAATCGATCTCTCCCCATAACTCGATATCTTCCCCTCCTCCAAACAAGATTCCAATTTCTGCTTTAACACTCCAGTAACAATTTGCATTTATATTGTGTCTTTCACAGAGGAAACCATCTCGGGGTGCTTCACAACATGCATGCTGAGCCAAAGGAAGAGGTATTTGTGTTGCCGTCAAAACCATCGTCTCAATGCGATCATCCACAATAAGGTCACAGAGGCAATGCTGAACGGACTCTGCCGGTGCTAACGTATGCCACACACACCGGTCTGCAAAAATAAATCTCTCCCCATCCTCTTCGTAACAATTTTAAAATGAAGCACCCTCAGCATTGATTGCATGACAGTGTGAGGGATCTGGGCGAGGGGTTACTGAGTGACAGTGTGAGGGATCTGGGCGAGGGGTTACTGAGTGACAGTGTGAGGGAGTTGGGGGAGGGGTTACTGAGTGACAGTGTGAGGGAGCTGGGGGAGGGGTTACTGAGTGACAGCGTGAGGGAGCTGGGGGAGGGGTAACTGAGTGACAGTGTGAGGGAGCTGGGGGAGGGGTTACTGAGTGACAGCGTGAGGGAGCTGGGGGAGGGGTTACTGAGTGACAGCGTGAGGGAGCTGGGGGAGGGGTTACCGAGTGACAGCGTGAGGGAGCTGGGGGAGGGGTTACTGAGTGACAGCGTGAGGGAGCTGGGGGAGGAGTTACTGAGTGACAGCATGAGGGAGCTGGATTAACATCAGTAATTATCATCAGAGGCAGTCCCTCGAAATCAACTTGCTTCCACCCTAACTGAGTCCTCAGGTGGCTGTACAATACAGGAATTACAGTCCCTGTCATAGGTGGGGCAGACAGTGTTTGAAGGAAATGGTGGGTGGGGAGTCTGGTTTGCCACACGCTCCTTCCGCTGCCTGCGCTTGATTTCTGCATGCTCTCAGCGATGAAACTCTGTGCTCAGCGCCCTCCCGGATGCTCTTCCTCCACTTAGGGCGGTCATTGGCCAGGGACTCCCAGGTGTCGGTGGGGATGTTGCACTTTATCAGGGAGGCTTTGAGGGCGTCCTTGAAAAGTTTCCTCTGCCCACCTGGGGCTCGCTTGCCGTGTTACTCCTGTTCAGAGTGGAGCGCTTGCTTTGGGTGTCTCATGTCGGGCATGCGGACAATGTGGCCCGCCCAGCAGAGCTGGTCGAGTGTGGTCAGTGCTTCAATGCTGGGGATGTTGGCCTGAGCGAGGACACTGACGTTGGTGCATCTGTCCTCCCAGGTGATTTGCAAGATCTTGCGGAGGCAGCGCTGGTGGTACTTCTCCAGTGCTTTGAGATGTCTGCTGTATATAGTCGATGTCTCTTGAGCCATACAGGAGGGCGGGTTATCACTACAGCCCTGTAGACCATAAAAGCTTGGTGCCAGATTTGAGGTCCTGATCTTCAGGCGACCGAAGGCTGCGCTGGCGCACTGGAGGCAGTGATGAACCTCATCATCAAAATTTGCCCTTGCTGATAGTGGGCTCCCGAGGTATGGAAAGTGAGCCGTGGATTTTGATGACCGGAGGGGGGGGGGGGGGGGGGGGGGCAGTGTTGTGTGGCGGGGGAAGGTTGGTGGAGGACCTTTGTCTTACAGATGTTTAGCGACGGAGTGGAACTAAACTATAGAATCAATGGGAACCTGTTCAACCTACATCGCCTCCAGGCTGGATCCAAGGTTTTCACATACTCTGTCATCAAACTACAGTGCACAGACAACACTTGCATCTGCACGCACACAGAGGCCAATCTCCACGCCATCGTCAACACCTTCACCGAGGTGTACGAAAGCATGGGCCTTACGCTAAATATCCGTAACCCCCCCCGAGATACAGTCAGTAACACAGGGAGCTGGGGGAGAGGGGTTACTGAGTGACAGAGAGAGGGAGCTGGATTATCAGTAGAGATACATACAGTCGACAGTATGCCGGGGGGGAGGGGTTTAAAGACAGTGCCAGGAAGCGGGGGCGGGGGGGAGACAGGACAGTGCCGGGGGGTGGGAGGGACAGTGCTTGGGGGGGCGGGCATATCATGCATTGCTTTTGTCTCTGCTCTTTCATCCATGCTCACCTGGTTTGGATCGGGTCGTCGTACGTTATGCCCTTGGCCATTTCCTTCACAGATATCAGTGCTGCCAGAGAAAGGGAAGAGTTGTTTTGAGCACGACTTGGCAATGTGTGCTTCACCCTCCCTTGCTGCAGTGCCAGCCCAGGATGTGCTGGGGTAGGACTCCACTTACAGCACCAGCTCCCACACCTCGCCCAAGTCATTCAGGGGTGACCCCAGACTAGGTATCAGCAGGCTATTTGACTGTGGATGCCATCACAGCTAAGTCTGACCCTCTGCTCACCCGACAGCCACACAAACGCAGTTAGAACGTTTGAGCAGGGGGTCACTGAATGACATAAGCGCCAAGAATCCTGGCCAATGTTCTGTCCTCCCTAAATCAGACAGGAGCTACCTCAGGAATGCTGGAAATCTCAGCGGGTCAGGCATCTGTGGAGAGAAGCAGAGTTATCGTTTCAGGTCGATGACCCTTCGTCACTGAAACGTTAACTCGGTTTCTCGCTCTACAGATGTTGCCTGACCCACTGAGATTTCCAGCATTTTCTGTTTTTATTTCAGATTGCAGCATCCGCAGTATTTTGCTTTGTATGAGCCACCTCAGCAAAGACAAGATATGGGAGCATGTGTTGTGTCAGACACTTGTCCATGAGAAGAGTGACATCTCCTTTCACCATTATATTATATTTCCACATATTATATTCGGTCACTCTCCTCTTGCTCCTCCTTCTCCATTTCTGCCCCAGATTGTTAGTCAGTTTCTCTCGGTCTCCCATATTAGATTTCACACTCTAAAACAGTGATTTTCAAATGTATGTGTATGAATGACCCCGGAGAATGTTGACAGTCACTGACAGTGACACTGACAGTGCAGATGGTTCTCACAGCATTAGAGCAGAGCTTTGTCAATGTAGGATTCATAGAAACATAGAAAATAGGTGCAGGAGTAGGCCAGTCGGCTCTTCGAGCCTGCACCACCATTCAATAAGATCATGGCTGATCATTCACCTCAGTACCCCTTTCCTGCTTTCTCTCCATACCCCTTGATCCCTTTAGCCAGTCGATCCAGTCTCTCCTCATATGTCAGTCCTGCCATCCCAGGAATCAGTCTGGTGAACATTTGCTGCACTCCCTCAATAGCAAGAACGTCCTTCCTCAGATTAAGAGACCAAAACTGAAAACAATATTCCAGGTGAGGCCTCACCAAGACCAAAACTAAACACAATATTCCAGGTGAGGCCTCACCAAGGCCCTGTACAACTGCAGTAAGACCTCCCCTGCTCCTATACTAAAATCCCCTAGCTATGAAGACCAACATACCATTTGCCTTATTCACCGCCTGCTATACCTGCATGTCAACTTTCAATGACTGATGAACCATGACACCCAGGTCTCATTGCACCTCCCCTTTTCCTAATCTGTCACCATTTAGATAATCTACCTTCCTGTTTTTGCCACCAAAGTGGATAACCTCACATTTATCCACATTATATTGCATCTGCCATGCATTTGCCCACTCACCTAACCTGTCCAAGTCACCCTGCAGCCTCTTAGCATCCTCTTCACAGCTCATCCAGCTTAGTGTCATCTGCAAACTTGGAGATATTACACTCAATTCCCTCATTCAAATCATTAATGTATATTGTAAATAGCTGGGGTCCCAGCACTGAACCCTGCGGCACCCCACTATTCATTGCCTGCCATTCTGAAAAGGACCCGTTTATCCCTACGCTCTGCTTCCTGTCTGCCAACCAATTCTCTGTCCACGTCAGTACATTACCCTCAATACCATGTGCTTTAATTTTGCACACCAATCTCTTGTGTGGGACCTTGTCAAAAGTCTTTTGGAAGTCCAAATACACCAAATCCACTGGTTCTTCTTTGTCCACTCTACTAGTTACATCCTCAAAAAATTCTAGACGATTTGTCAAGCATGATTTCCCTTTCATAAATCCATGCTGACTTGGACCGATCCTGTCACTGCTTTCCAAATGCGCTGATATTTCATCTTTAATAATTGATTCCAACATTTTCCTCACTACTGATGTCAGACTAACCAGTCTATAATTACCCATTTTCTCTCTCCCTCCTTTTTAAAACAGTGGTGTTACATTAGCTACCCTCCAGTCCATAGGAACTGATCCAGAGTCGATAGACTGTTGGAAAATGATCTCCAATGCATCCACTATTTCGAGGGCTACGTCCTTAAGTACTCTGGGATGCAGACTATCAGGCCCCAGGAATTTATCGGCCTTCAATCACATCAATTTCCCGAACACAATTTCCTGACTAATAAGGATTTCCTTCAGTTCCTCCTTCTCACTAGACCCTCGGTCCCCTAGTATTTCCGGAAGTATATTTGTGTCTTCCTTCGTGAAGACAGAACCAAAGTATTTGTTCAACTGGTCTGCCATTTCTTTATTCCCCATAATAAATTCACCTGAATCTGACTGCAAGGGACCTACGTTTGTCTTCACTAATCTTTTTCTCTCCACATATCTATAGAAGCTTTTGCAGTCATTTTTAATGTTTCCGGCATGCTTCCTCTCATACATAAGAACAAAAGAATTAGGAACAGGAGTAGGCCATCTAGCCCCTCGAGTCTGCTCCGCCATTCAACAAGATCATGGCTGATCTGGCCGTGGACTCAGCTCCACTTACCCGCGGACTCAGCTCCACTTACCCGCCTGCTCCCCATAACCCTTAATTCCCTTATTGGTTAAAAATCTATCTGTGATTTGAATATATTCAATGAGCTAGCCTCAACTGCTTTCTTGAGCAGAGAATTCCACAGATTCACAACACTCTGGGAGAAGAAATTCCTTCTCAACTCGGTTTTAAATTGGCTCCCCCGTATTTTGAGGCTGTGCCCCCTAGTTCTAGTCTCCCCGACCAGTGGAAACCACCTCTCTGCCTCTATCTTGTCTATCCCTTTCATTATTTTTAATGTTTCTATAAGATCACCCCTCATCCTTCTGAACTCCAACGAGTAAAGACCCAGTCTACTCAATCTATCATCATATGGTAACCCCCTCATCTCCGGAATCAGCCTAGTGAATCGTCTCTGTACCCCCTCCAAAGCTAGTATATCCTTCCTAAAGTAAAGTGACCAAAACTGCACGCAGTACTCCAGTTGCGGCCTCACCAATACCCTATACAGTTGCAGCAGGACCTCCCTGCTTTTGTACTCCATCCCTCTTGCAATGAAGGCCAACATTCCATTCGCCTTCCTGATTACCTGCTGCACCTGCAAACTAACTTTTTGGGATTCATGCACAAGGACCCCCAGGTCCCTCTGCACCGCAGCATGCTATAATTTCTCCCCATTCAAATAATATTCCCTTTTACTGTTTTTTTTCCCCCAAGGTGGATGACCTCACATTTTCCGACATTGTATTCCATCTGCCAAACCTTAGCCCATTCGCTTAACCTATCTAAATCTCTTTGCAGCCTCTGTGTCCTCTACACAAGCCGCTTTCCCACTAATCTTTGTGTCATCTGCAAATTTTGTTACACTACACTCTGTCCCCTCTTCCAGGTCATCTATATATATTGTAAACAGTTGTGGTCCCAGCACAGATCCCTGTGGCACACCACTAACCACCGATTTCCAACCCGAAAAGGACCCATTTATCCCGACTCTCTGCTTTCTGTTCGCCAGCCAATTCTCTATCCATGCTAATACATTTCCTCTGACTCTGCGTACCTTTATCTTCTGCAGTAACCTTTGTGTGGCACCTTATCGAATGCCTTTTGGAAATCTAAATACACCACATCCATCGGTACACCTCTATCCACCATGCTCGTTATATCCTCAAAGAATTCCAGTAAATTAATTAAACATGATTTCCCATTCATGAATCCATGTTGCGTCTGCTTGATTGCACTATTCCTATCTAGATGTCCCGCTATTTCTTCTTTAATGATAGCTTCAAGCATTTTCCCCACTACAGATGTTAAACTAACCGGCCTATAGTTACCTGCCTTTTGTCTGCCCCCTTTTTTAAACAGAGGCGTTACATTAGCTACTTTCCAATCCGCTGGTACCTCCCCAGAGTCCAGAGAATTTTGGTAGATTATAACGAATGCATCTGCTATAACTTCCGCCATCTCTTTTAATACCCTGGGATGCATTTCATCAGGACCAGGGGGACTTGTCTACCTTGAGTCCCATTAGCCTGTCCAGCACTACCCCACTAGTGATAGTGATTATCTCAAGGTCCTCCCTTCCCACATTCCCGTGACCAGCAATTTTTGGCATGGTTTTTGTGTCTTCCACTGTGAAGACCGAAGCAAAATAATTGTTTAAGGTCTCAGCCATTTCCATATTTCCCATTATTAAATCCCCCTTCTCAGCTTCTAAGGGACCAACAATTACTTTAGTCACTCTTTTCCGTTTTATATTTCTGTAAAAGCTTTTACTATCTGTTTTTATGTTTTGCGCTAGTTTACTTTCGTAATCTATCTTTTCTTTCTTTATTGCTTTCTTAGTCATTCTTTGCTGTCGTTTAAAATTTTCCCAATCTTCTAGTTTCCCACTAACCTTGGCCAGCTTATACGCATTGGTTTTTAATTTGATACTCTCCTTTATTTCCTTGGTTATCCACGGCTGGTTATCCCTTCTCTTATCGCCCTTCTTTTTCACTGGAATATATTTTTGTTGAGCACTATGCAAGAGCTCCTTAAAAGTCCTCGACTGTTCCTCAATTGTGCCACCGTTTAGTCTGTGTTTCCTGTCTACTTTAGCCAACTCTGCCCTCATCCCACTGTATTCCCCTTTGTTTAAGCATAGTACGCTCATTTGAGACACTACTTACTCACCCTCAATCTGTAGTACAAATTCAACCATACTGTGATCACTCATTCCGAGAGGATCTTTTACTAGGAGATCGTTTATTATTCCTGTCTCATTACACAGGACCAGATCTAAGCTAGCTTGCTCCCTTGTAGGTTCTGTAACATACTGTTCTAAGAAACAATCCCGTATGCATTCTATGAATTCCTCCTCCAGGCTACCCCGTGCGATTTGATTTGACCAATCGATATGTAGGTTAAAATCCCCTATGATTACTGTCGTTCCTTTTTCACATGCCTCCATTATTCCCTTGATTATTGCCCGCCCCACCGTGAAGTTATTATTTGTGGGCCTATAAACTACGCCCACCAGTGACTTTTTCCCCTTACTATCTCTAATCTCCACCCACAATGATTCAACATTTTGTTCATTAGAGCCAATATCGTCTCTCCCAACTGCCCTGATATCATCCTTTATTAATAGAGCTACCCCACCTCCTTTCCCTTTTTGTCTATCTTTCTGAATTGTCAGATACCTCTGTATGTTTAATTCCCAGTCTTGGCCCCCCTGCAACCACGTTTCTGTAATGGCCACCAAATCATACCCATTTGTAATGATGTGTGCCGTCAACTCATTTACTTTATTTCGAATGCTGCGTGCGTTTAGGTAGTGTTTTAATACTAGTTTTTAAACCATGATTTTTAGTTTTGACCCCTCCTGCAGCCCCTTTATATTCATACATATTGTCTCTTCTTATCACCTTGTGGTTTACACTTACCCCAGTGCTACTCTGCTCTGTTGCCTCCTGCCTTTTGCATTCTTTTTTGGGGTCCTGTTCATCTGAGCTCTCGCCCACTCTAACTAGCTCAGAGCCCTCTCCTGGGTTCTGAATACTCCTTGCATTGAGGCACCGAGCTTTCATGCTTGCCTTTTTATTACACTTTGACCCTTTACAATTTTGCTGTGCAGTGGCCCTTTTTGTTTTTTGCCTTGGGTTTCTCTGCCCTCCACTTTTACTCATCTCCTTTCTGTCTTTTGCTTTTGTCTCCATTTTGTTTCCCTCTGTCTCCCTGCATTGGTTCCCATCCCCCTGCCATATTAGTATAACTCCTCCCCAACAGCACTAGCAAACACTCCCCCCCTCCCCCCCTCCCCCCCCCTCCCAAGGACATTGGTTCCGGTCCTGCCCGGTCCTGTCTGGTTTGTACTGGTCCCACCTCCCCCAGAACCGGTTCCAATGTCTCAGGAATTTGAATCCCTCCCTGCTGCACCACTGCTCAAGCCACGTATTCATCTGAGCTATCCTGCGATTCCTACTCTGACTAGCTCGTGGCACTGGTCGCAATCCCGAGATTACTGCTTTTGAGGTCCGACATTTTAATTTAGTTCCTCGCTCCTTAAATTTGTCTCGTAGGACCTCATCCCTTTTTTTACCTATATCGTTGGTACCAATGTGCACCATGACAACTGGCTGTTCACCCTCCCTTTTCAGAATGTCCTGTACCCGCTCCGAGACATCCTTGACCCTTGCACCATGGAGGCAACATACCATCCTGGAGTCTCGGTTGCGGCCACAGAAACACCTATCTATTCCCCTTGCAATTGAATCCCCTATCGCTCTCCCACTCTTTTTCCTGCCCTCCTGTGCAGCAGAGCCAGCCACGATGCCATGAACTTGGCTGCTGCTGCCCTCCCCTGAAGAGTCATCCCCCTCAACAGTCCTCAAAGCGGTGTATCTGTTTTGCAGGGGGATGACCGCAGGGGACCCCTGCACTCTCTTCCTTGCACTGCTCTTCCTGTTGGTCTTCCATTCCCTATCTGGCTGTGGACCCTTCACCTGCGGTAAGACCAGCTCGCTACACGTGCTACTCGCGTCATTCTCTATTCTACCCCTCCTAATTAAACCCTTTGTCTTCCTCTGCTGAATTCTAAATTTCTTCCAGTCCTCGGGTTTGCTGCTTTTTCCGGGCACTTTATGGGCCCAAGCTTCCACACGATAAAAAATGGGCGCCTCTCTGAGCTGGTCGCCCGTTTTTCGCGCCTAAAACGGCGCCTAAAAAAAAAATCGCGATTCTGGAGCGTTCTGTAGCTCCTTGTCTGCCTGGCGCGGCGCCCAGGGGGGCAGACCCTACACTCGCGCCGATTTTGTAACTGGGAGGGGGCGGGTACTATTTAAAAAATTTTTTCTCCTGCCGGCAACGCTGCGCATGCGCGTTGGAGCGTTCGCGCATACTCAGTGTGAAAAAAAACATTGGCACTCGGCCATTTTTGTAGTTCTTTGTAGCTGTTTAATTTTTGAACATTTTTTTAATAAAAGCACATTGCCATCAGCACATCAGCACTTGCAGCCTTCTCACTGTCTCCTTCCCCCCCCCCATCCACCCCCCCCTCCACCCCATGGGAAAGAACGGGCGCCTCCTCTCCCCTCCCCCGCGGGAAAGAACGGGCGCCTCCTCTCCCCTCGGGAAGAACGGGCGCCTCCCCCCCCCCGCGGGAAGAACGGGTGCCTCCTCCTCCCCCCCCCACCCCCGGCGGGAAGAACGGGCGCCTCCGGCTGACTGCAGCATTCTCCGTGCCCGAAGCACTTTCACACAGGTAGGAAGATGATTTATTTAATCTTTTCTTTGCTTATAAATGTTTATTCAGGTTGGATTTATTTGTATAATATTTGTAGAAGTATAAATAAGGATTTATTGTCGAATTTAATGACTTCCCTTTCCCCCCCCCTCCCCCCCACCTCGTTCTGGACGCCTCATTTGTAACCTGCGCCTGATTTTTTAATGTGTAGAACAGGTTTTTTCAGTTCTACAAAAATCTTCACTTGCTCCATTCTAAGTTAGTTTGGAGTACGTTTTCAATGTGGAAACTTTGAAATCAGGTGTCAGTGGCCGGACACGCCCCCTTTTGAAGAAAAAATTCTGTTCCAAAGTAGAACTGTTCTACCTGACTAGAACTGCAGAAAAAAAAATGTGGAGAATTGCGATTTCTAAGATAGTCCGTTCTCCACCAGTTGCTCCTAAAAATCAGGCGCAAATCATGTGGAAACTTGGGCCCTATATGCCTCTTCCTTGGATTTAACACTATCCCTAATTTCCCTTGTTAGCCACAGTTGAGCCACCTTCCCCGTTTTATTTTTACTCCAGACAGGGATGTGCAATTGTTGAAGTTCATCCATGTGATCTTTAAATGTTTGCCATTGCCTATCCACCGTCAACCCTTTAAGTATCATCATTTGCCAGTCTATTCTAGCCAATTCACGCCTCATACCATCGAAGTTACCTTTCCTTAAGTTCAGGACCCTAGTCTCTGAATTAACTGTGTCACTCTCCATCTTAATAAAGAATTCTACCATATTATGGTCACTCTTCCCCAAGGGGCCGCGCACAACAATATTGCTAATTAGTCCTTTCTCATTACACATCACCCAGTCTAGGATGGACACTGAGTCTGTGAACCAGCTCCGAGGGACCCCAAAGCTTCCTGCTTTCATTGACTCACTCGCACATTACTTATGCTGCTGTATCCCAATAAAAAATGCTTACAGCACTGCTTTTCTTTAGAATCATAATCATGGAGCATTTCAAATACCCCCAAATAAACTGACATGGAGCGGGAGTGAAAGCGGAGAAGGGAGCGGAGTTTTTACAATGTGTACAAGACTCCTTCTGACCCAATATTCAAGGCAGCCAACAAGGTCGGAATGATTGCTCGACCTATTCATGGGAAAGAGAGGCAAGTGTGGGAGAACATCGAGGAGTACGGATCACAATATAAGGTTAAGATAATGATTGAGGGATATAGATAGTACAAAGACCAAAGGAAAAATTGGGAAAAAGCCAACGATGAGTGAATGAGGATGGAGCTAAGGAAGGAAAACTGGAGGAATACCCTGTCAGAGAATTCGAACATCAGTGGGCAATATTTAAAGGAGAAATCAAAAAAGTTGAGCAGAAACGTATTCCAGTAAAAAAAAAGAACGAGCTAAGAATGAGACGCAATGGATAAACACACAAAAATCCACACACAATACAGGAGAGGAAAAAGGTAAAAACATACAATTAGGAAGGGAAAGAGAAAATAAAATAATAATGACTACAAAAAGAAACAGTAAAGTATTCGATATGCACACATGTAACAAAAAGAGAATTAAGATAAGGACAGGGCATGAAGGTTTGAGCAAGATAAACTCTCGGGCGATACTGAAATTGCAGGGATACTGCAGATACCTGGCCGCAGTTTTCACTGAAGAGACTAACAAAGAGGAAATGACAACAGGGGAAGGCAGTCAAGGGGGACAGCACGATGGTGAAAAGAAAGATGGCGATACTTGCCAAACCGAAGGGCAAAAGCCCAGGTCCAGGTGCATTGTACCCTGGGATACCCAAACTCAGGAAGACACAGCAGGGGGCAGCAGTATCCATACATAACAAGCCAATGGCAGAATGAGTACTGCCAGAGGGCAGGCTGACAGCAAAGAATGTTCCTATCTTCCAAAGAGGCGACAGACAAATCCAGCGAACTACAGGCCTGTGAGCTTAACGTCAGTAGCAGGGAAAATACTGGAATCGAAGCTAGAGGGTAGGGGGGTGGGGCGCAGGACACAAACGGGGGGGGGGGGTCAGGAACAGAGGGGGTGGGGTGGGAATGAGGGGGTGGATCGGGTGGGGAGAGTGGGGGCGGGAACGGGTGGGGGAGGTTCGGGAACAGGGGGGGGCGGGAAGGAACGGGGGGGAGCGGGAAGGAACGGGGGGGGGGGGGCGGGAAGGAACGGGGGGGGGGGGGCGGGAAGGAACGGGGGGGGGGGCGGGAAGGAACGGGGGGGGGGGGGGCGGGAAGGAACGGGGGGGGGGGGCGGGAAGGAACGGGGGGGGGGGGCGGGAAGGAACGGGGGGGGGCGGGAAGGAACGGTGGGGGGCGGGAAGGAACGGGGGGGGCGGGGAGGTCGGGAACAGGATGAGAATACATAAGAATTAGGAGCAGGAGTCGGCCATTCTGCCCCTCGAGCCTGCTGCGCCATTCAATGAGATCCTGGCTGATCATCAACCTCAACTCCAATTTCCTGCGCTATCCCCATATCCCTTGATTCTCGTAATATCCAAAAATCTATCGATCTCCGTCTTCAATATACTCAAAGACTGATCTTCCACAGCCCTCTGGGACAGAGAATTCCAGAGATTCACCGCTCTCTGATTCTCGTCATCTCAGTCCTAAATGGCCGACCCCTTATCCAGAGACTGCAACCCCTGGTTCTGGACTCCCCAGCCACAGGAAACATCCTCCCTGCATCTACCCTGCCAAGCCCTGTAAGAATTGTGTACTTTTCAATGAGATCACCTTTATTTCTTCTGAACTCTAGAGAATATAGGCCTAGTCTACTCAATCTCTCCTCATAGGACAATCCCCCCATCCCAGGAACCAGTCTGGTGAACCTTTGTTGCATTCCCTCAATGGCAAGTATACCCTTCCTTAGGTCAGGAGACCAAAACTGTGCATAATACTCCAGGTCTGGTCTCATCAGGGCCCTATATAATTACAGTAAGACGTCTTTACTCTTATACTCAAATCCTCTTGTAATAAAGGCCAAAATACCATTTGCTTTCTTAACTGCTTGCTGTACCTGCATGTTAACTTTCAGTGATTGGTGCACAAGGACACCCAGGTCCCTCTGAACACCAACATTCCCCAATCTCTCACCATTTAAAAAATGTTCTATTTT
Organism: Pristiophorus japonicus; assembly: GCF_044704955.1. Classification (NCBI taxonomy): domain Eukaryota; kingdom Metazoa; phylum Chordata; class Chondrichthyes; family Pristiophoridae; genus Pristiophorus; species Pristiophorus japonicus. The sequence goes on along the minus strand of NC_091992.1, from coordinate 69,412,627 downwards.
TCCTACTAAAGTGGATAACTTCACATTTCCCACATTATATTCCATTTCCCATGTACTTGCCCACTCACTCGGCCTGTCTATATCCCCTTGAAATCTCTTTGCATCCTCCTCACAACTTACATTCCCACCCAGCTTTGTATCATCAACAAACTTGGATATATTACACTTGGTCCCCTCATCCAAATCATTGATATAGATTGTGAATAGCTGGGGCTAGTTACAGCCTGCCAACTCGAAAATTACCTGTTTATTCCTACTCTCTGTTTTCTGTCCGTTAACCAATCCTCAATCCATGCTAGTATATGATCCACAATCCCATGAGTCCTAATTTTGTTCAATAATCTCTTGTATGGCACCTTATCAAATGACTTCTGAAAATCCAAATACACCACATCCACTGGTTCCCGCTTATCTATTCTACTGGTTGCAACCTCAAAAAACTCAACAGATGCATCAAACATGATTTCCCTTTCATAAATCTGTGTTGACTGCCTAATCCTATTATTATTTTCTAAGTTTCCTAAGTGAATAATAGATTCTAGCATTTTCCCTACTACTGATGTCAGGCTAACTGGTCTGTAATTCCCCGTTTTCTCTCTCCCTCCTTGTTTCAATAGTGGGGTTACATTTGCCACCCTCCAATCTGCGGGAACCGTTCTAGAATCTATGGAACTTTGGAAGATGACAACCAATGCATCCACTATCTCTATCACCACCTCTTTCAGACCCCTAGGATGTAGGCCAACAGGTCCAGGGGACTTATCGGCTTTCAGTCTCATTAATTTCTCCAGTACCATTTCTTTATTAAGACTAATTTCTTTCAGTTCCTCACTCTCGCTAGACCCTTGGTTCTCCACTATTTCCAGGAGGTTTTTTGCGTCTTCTTCCGTGAGGACAGTATTTGTTTAATTTCTCTGCCGTTTCCTTACTCCTCATTATAATTTCTGCTGTCTCAGCCTGTAGAGAACCCACACTTACTTTCGCTAATCTTTTCCTTTTTACATACCTATAGAAGCTTTTACAGTCTGTTTTTATGTCTCTCGCTAATTTACTCTCATATTCTATTTTCCCTTTATCAATTTCTTGGTCTAAAATCCTCCCAATCCCTCAGACTCACTGCTCTTTTGCAACATTATAAGCCGCCTCTTCTTTGATCTGATACTATAACATAACAAATAGGAGCAGGAGTAGGCCATTCGGCCCCTCGAGCCTGCTCCGCCATTTAATACGATCATGGCTGATCCGATCATGGACTCAGGTCCACTTCCCTGCCTGCTTCCCATAACCCCTTATTCCCTTATCGTTTAAGAAACTGTCTACCTCAGTCTTAAATTTATTCAATGACCCAGTTTGCACAGCTCTCTGAGGCAGCAAATTCCACAGATTTACAACTCTAGAAACAGAGACATATACAGCGCAGAAGGAGGCCATTTCGGCCCATCGTGTCCGCGCCGGTCGTCAAAGGGCCGCACGGCCCTCGGTCAGCAGCCCTGAAGTTTACACACAAACCTATGAACAATGACGGAAAGGCAAAGAGCCCCCAGCCCAACCAGTCCGCCTCATACAACTGCGACACCCCTTATACGGAAACATTCTACACTCCACCCCAACCGGAGCCATGTGATCTCCTGAGAGAGGCAAAAATCAGATAAAAACCCAGGCCAATTTAGGGAGAAAAAAATCTGGGAAAATTCCTCTCCGACCCATCCAGGTGATCGAAACTAGTCCAGGAGATCACCCTGGTCGTATTCTATTCCCTGCAGTACTTACCATTATATCTGCGCCATCCAACAAAAGGTCATCCAGTCTAATCCCAATTACCAGCTCTCGGTCTGTAACCCTGAAGGTGACTGCACTTCAAGTGCCCATCCAACCATCTCTTAAAATTTCTCCTCATCTCAGTTTTAAATGGGTGGCCCCTTATTCTAAGATTATGCCCCCTAGTTCTAGTCTCCCCTATCAGTGTGTAATAACACGAATCCTGTTATTATAAACTGACTCGGGTGTGTACCCGATCTCTTTTATTCCCACTTTGGATAAGAACAAGATCCGACTTCCTGTGTTGCCTGCATGACATCAGACAGTGGCGCCCTCTTGTGTCAGGTGACCCCAAGCATAAATATATTACAACATCCCCCTTTCAAGATCTTAATATCAGTCACTTTACAATACAAGACGATCTGAGGCTTTCCACTCACAAGTTGACCGTCTCAGTTCAACATTAGTTCTAGGTGAACGTTCTAAGTCAGTTGTGACTGGAGGTTGAGTAACAGTTCTGGTGGGAGTGGTAACAACATCAGAGACTGAAGGTCCGGGTTCAGGAATGACAACAGAGGTGAATGAACGATAGTTGATGGGTCACTGACTGGATCTTCCTCAAACGGTTCCAGTTCATCTGTATGCCGCAGTTTTACCGGGTCAACGTGTTTGGCCATCCTTGATCACGATCTGTTACCCTCCTCAGCTGTAACAGTATTAGCGATCCATTGTGGACCTCGACCATAGTTCAGTACAAACACTGGATCATTGACAGAGATCTCGTGACACAGCAGTATCATCAGGATACAATTGCTGACTTTGATATCTGTTTTCAACACGGTCATTCAAATCAGGATGAACAAGTGAAAGCTTGGTCTTTAGATTTCTTGTCATCAGTAGTTCAGCAGGGGAAACACCAGTAACAGTATGAGGTCTTGTCCTATAACTGAGCAATATACATGACAAATGAGTTTGAAGTGAACCCTGAGATACACGTTTCATACTTTGTTTGATAGTTTGAACAGCACGCTCTGCTCTGCTTGACCATTAGTAGCAGGTTTGAATGGTGCTGACCTCACATGTTTAATACTATTGAGTTTCATGAAGTCTTGACACTCCAGACTTGTGAAACACGATCCGTTGTCGTTCACAACAATGTCAGGTAAACCATGAGTAACAAACATGACACGTAGGCTCTCAATAGTGGCTGTAGATGTACTGGATGACATAATGATACTCTATCCACTTTGAATATGCATCCACCACGAATATGCATCCACCACAACAAAAACATCTTTCCAAGGAATGGACCCGCAAAATCGATGTGGATCCTCGACCATGGTTTAGATGGCCACAACCAAAGACTCAACGGAGATTCCGCTGGTACTTTACTTAGCTGCATACAAGTATTACACTGATGCACACGAGTCCAGATCAGAGTCAATTCCAGGCCACCATACATGAGATCGAGCAATGGCTCTCATAATAACAATACGGGATGAGTGCTATGTAGCTCACGTACAAATCTTTCTCTACCTTTCTTAGGCATGATGACACGATTACCCCACAGTGAACAATCTGACTGAATGGACAACTCATCTTTGCGACAGGTATAAGGTTTGGTCTCTTCACACATCTCCGTAGGTATTTCAGACCAATCACCACAATCCACAAAATAGGGTCATGGCTGGTCCAGATCCTAACTTGTTGAGAAGTGACAGAGTTCCTTCACTCTCAAAAGCATCCATTACCAACATTAGATCTGCGGGCTGAGGCGTTCTCACATCAGGTGTAGGCAAAGGCAAACGACTCAGTGCATCGGCACAATTCTCAGTACCAGGTCTATGGCGAATAATGTAATTATAGCCAGACAATGTCAACGCCCACCTCTGAATTCGGGACGATGCATTGGTATTAATACCTTTGTTTTCAGAAAACAATGAAATGAGTGGCTTGTGATCCATTTCGAGTTCAAAACGGAGACCAAACAGGTACTGATGCATCTTTGTTACACCATACACACAGACCAAAGCTTCTTTGTCTACCATGCTGTAAGCTCTTTACGCTTTTGATAAACTTCTCGAAGCATACACAACAGGTTGTAGCTTAACCGACTCATTGGCTTGTTAGAATATACAGCCAACACCATATGATGAAGCATCACAGGCCAATAGAAGACGCTTACACGGATCATAATGAACAAGCAACTTGTTTGAACAGAGCAGACTCTGAGCTTTCTCAAAGGCTCCAACTTGAGACATACCCCATACCCAATTGTTACCTTTTCTGAGTAGCAAATGGAGTGGCTCCAATAAAGTGCTCAATCTGGATAAGAAATTACCAAAGTAGTTGAGTAGCGCAAGGAACGAACGCAGCTCTGTCACATTCTGAGGCTTGGGTGCATTTTTGATGGCCTTGGTTGTTGAATCAGTAGGCCTGATTCCATCAGCAGAAATCTTCCTACCAAGGAATTCAACTTCAGGTGCTATGAAGGCACACTTCGAACGTTTCAACCGGAGTCCCACTTTGTCCAGACGATGTAGAACTTCTTCAAGATAACAGATGTTCAGCGGTGTCACGACCTGTGACCAGAATGTCATTTTGGAACATGACAGTTCTAGGAACGGACTTCAGTACGCTCTCCATAATATGGCTGCAACTGAATGAATTCCGAAAGGTCACCTGTTGTAGACAAACAGTCCTTTATGGGTGTTGATGCAGGTCAGTTTCTTTGAATTATCAATGAGCACCTGTGTCAGGTAGGCCAACGTCAGATCTAGCTTAGTGAACGACTTTCCACCAGCTAGCATGGCGAATACGTCGTCAGCCTTCGGTAACGGGTACTGAATCTGTTTCGAGAATCGGTTAATCGTAACCTGGTAGTCTCCGCAAATCCTGACAGTGCCATCACTCTTCAACATAGGAATAGGGCTGGCCCACTCATTGAACTCGATAGGTGATATGACCCCTTCACGTTGGAGTCTGTCAAGCTCAATCTCAATCTTCTCACTCATCATACAAGGGACAGACCGAGCTTTGTGATAGACAGGCCTTGCATCAGAATCCAGGTGAATCTGCACCTTGGCTCCAGTAAAATTACCAATGCCAGGCTCAAACAAAGAAGGAAACTTCTTCAACAGTTGAGCACAAGAAGTGTCGTCCGCCAAGGACAATGCTTTGACATCACTCCAGTTCAGCTTGATGTTCTCGAGCCAATTCCGACCGAACAGCGTTGGACCATTACCTGGGACGATCCATAATGGTAGATCTTGGATCACGCCATCATACAACACCTTGATTACTGCACTGCCAATCACAGGTATGAGTTCCTTCGTATAAATACGCAACTTGGCCTTGACTGGACTCAGCTTAGGCTTCACAGCCTCAGTGTCCCACAGCTTGTCAAATGTCACTTGGCCCATGATCGACTGACTTGCACCTGTGTCCAGCTCCATTGATACAGGCACGCCATTCAGCTTCACATTAACAGTTATCGGCTGGCTCTTTGACGAGAACGAATACAAACTATACACTTCCTCCTCAGGTTGTGTATCAAAGTCAGCACTGGACTGGTCATCATCCACAATATGAGGAGCAGCAGCAGCACGCTTGCTCAGTTGTGAGCACATTTTCTGGAGCTGTCCCACTTTCGAACAGCCATTACAGGAGTATTGTTTAAACCGACACTGATGAGGCCGATGACTGCCCCCACAACGCCAACAGGGTGAACTCAGCTTCGTACCAGTTGTCGGGCTCTGAGCAGCTACAGGTTTCACGTAAACAGTTGACTTGGCCCTGCCATGAGCAACTTTGTCAGAAGACGGCACAATCCTGCTTACAGTAGCCGACAAGCCTGCCATGGAGCTCCGACCTTTGGATGATATCTGCCTCAAGTTCTCATCAGTCATCATGCATGCCTGGGCTATCGCGATGGCCTTTTCCAAGTCCAGTTTCTTCTTGGCCAATAACTTCCAAAGAATCACATCATGGTTGATGCCTATCACAAAAAAGTCTCTCAACATCTCTTCCAGTGTGTTCCCGAACTTACACGGCTCAGCAAGATGTCGTAGGTCGGCGATGAATCCCGACACGTCCTGGCCCTCAGCACGGACATGCGTACAGAAACGATAATGAGAGATGATGATCCCTTCCTTCGGCTTTAGATGGTCACACACCAAATCACACAATTCCTAGTAAGACTTGGCAGTTGGACAGAAAGGCGAGAGAAGGTTCTTCATGATGCCGTAAACCTTCTGACCACAGACGGTGAGGAGAACCACCCTGCGATGGACTGCATCCGCCTCCCCCTCCATTTTGTTAGGAGAATTCCAATAGTGTCCATTGTAAATAGGAAAGTTCTTAATTTACCTCGTCGCCAATGAAATAACACAAGAGTCCTGTTATTATCAACTCTCTCGCCGGGTGTGTACCTGATCTCTTTTATTCTTCACCCAGAGAGTGGTGAACCTGTGGAATTCTCTACCACAGAAAGTAGTTGAGGCCAATTCACTAAATATATTCAAAAGGGAGTTAGATGAAGTCCTTACTACTCGGGGGATCAAGGGGTATGGCGAGAAAACAGAAAGGGGGTACTGAAGTTTCATGTTCAGCCATGAACTCATTGAATGGCGGTGCAGGCTAGAAGGGCTGAATGGCCTGCTCCTGCACCTATTTTCTATGTTTCTATTCCCACTTCGGATAAGAACAAGATCGGACTTCCTGTATTGCCTGCATGACATCCGACAGTGGCGCCCTCTGGTGTCAGGTGACCCCACGCATAAATATATTACACAGTGGAAACATCCTCTCTGCATCCACCTTGTCAAGCCCCTTCATAATCTTATACATTTCGATAAGATCACTTCTCATTCTTCTGAATTATAATGAGTTGAGACCCAACCTATCCTCATAAATCAACCCCCTCATCTCCAGAATCAACATAGTGAACCTTCTCTGAACTGCCTTTAAAGCAAGTATATCCTTTCCTAAATATGGAAACCAAAACTGTATGCAGTATTCTAGGTGTGGCCTCACCAATATCATGTATAACTGTAGCAAGACTTCTCTGCTTTTATACTCTATCCCCTTTGCAATGAAGGAATGCAAAATTCACAAGAAACCCCCCCGTGTTGGACTCATTCGAAAGGAAATTTAATTTGGGACTATCTACCAAAAAGTTTGGAACTCTAAAGTGCTTATGGAAGAAACTACGAACTTTAATAGAATTATGAACGTTTACAAGACAAATTCAAGGCTGTGGGCGGACCTAACGAACCCACAGGAGACACCCTGATTAATGGGTCTGCCTAGGTGTTGGAACTGAAGTAACTTTGTCTGGAGAATTGAGTAGTCAAGAATCTTTCTCCACAAGGAACATTAACATTACAAAATAGCTACCCATCAACATGGGTCTGGACAACCATTTCAGCATATACATCACAAAGAAGCCCAATCCAGCCTGTATGCAAAAGACTAAGCACAAAAGGACATTGCAATTACCAAACTAATATTTTCCATCAGGAAACAGTTTTTGAACATCAACCCACCCAAGACATATCAACTTTTAACGAGCCCAACAAAATATTACAAAGAAGAACCAAGCCCACCAAAATTATACAAAGGGTTTTGAACAAGATTTGGCGGCAAGATTAGAACACTGAAATCGTAAAACTGGCCATTGTTTTCAACAGAGATTGGGTGGTTGCTAGGTAGCTACAAGGCTGCTACCACCTCAGATGATACTTTGCCTGACAGACTAGTACCACACTACGTTGTGTCATCAAGACAAGGGGAGAAACCAACGCAACAGTTGTAAACTAACTTCTCCAGCCTCGAAGTCCTGAAGGAAGGAAGAACATCACCATCGCAGCAGCAACCGACCACAATCAACGTGGTATCAATGGAAAAGCAACCGCGATTTACCGTTAACTATCAAAAGGTTTGGTAAGCATAGTCCCTGCCTGCCCTAGAGTCCAACATAGCTAGAATTAGGCATTGGGAGGTGGGAGGTATAATTTTACTGCAACTCTCTTTGAATGTGTAGCGTATGGTACTTTATAAGAGTGATTATAAGTTTGACCTTGTACCTTTCCTTGTATTGTCCTTTATTAGAGTGATTGTAAGTTTGGCCTTGTATTCTCTTACTAGAATAATAAGCTTGTATTTCCTTGACTGTAATAAAACCAAAGTTCTTTGCATCAAACCAGTATCCTTTACACTTTTGTCACACCCCCCAAATAAATCCAGAGTACAGAACCCAAGGGAGTGGGAGCGATTCGAATCGCTCAAGTTGGTCAGAAGGGAACCTGACCCCCTCATAGAGACCACCCCCTTACAAAATGGCGACCGCGGCAGGACTCTGGTACACGGGGTACGATGTGGAGAGTGCTGGTTTGGGGCAAAGAACCAAAATGGAAGAGAGAATTTCCTCCTATGTGTATAAGAAAGTGAATGTCACTAAAGAATGGGTGCTTAGTCTATTGCACGCGGAGCGTCCAGCTGACGCTGCAGCCCAGTGGACAGCAAGCAAAGATCACAAAGAAGCTATAGAGAAAGCAATTTGGTTGGTCTGTCTACAGCGACAGGTCCAACTCCTAGATAGAATGAATGAAACATTACAGGCAGAGTTATGTGAATGCGCAGAGAACTACCAGGAAAGGGTTATGTCAGAAGAAAGATTATCAGGAGAACTCCGTAAGCTAAAGCAGGAAAGGACCCAAATAATGGAAAGGTTTAAAAACAGTCAGGACTATTTTCAGTGTCAGGTTACCGAGGCTAAAAGTAATGAAAAGTCACAGAGGGAGGAAAGCACTCGCCTCACCCTACAAGTAAAAGAGCTCCAGGAAGATGTGCAAGCAGCGTATAAAGTAGCTAGCACTAATGGGTTTGAATCGTGAGACCACGGTCCCTGCCAGCAACAAATTAAAAGTTTAAACCTTGCTCTGTCCAAGGCAAAAGGCATGGTATGCCTCGTAAGCCCGGGTATGCCCCAGGTAAACCTGGAAGAGAAGGAGGAAACTACCTGGCCACTACCTGTGGCACCGGTGACTACACCGGTTCAGCAGCAGGAGGGGCAAATCAGTTGTGGGGCGGACAAGGATAGTGAACCACCACCACCTGTGGCACCGAGTTTCAGCTCGGCTTGGCCACAGGGAAGAGAGGGAGGCGAGCCAGAACAGGGAGAGCCAGAACCAGGGCCAATGTGCCCGGTCCGGCAACAGAAGTTTGGCCCGCCCACCAGTGCCGGGGGTCCAGGGCCCCTGGAAAATCAGTTTGTGGTCCCCCACACTCCCCACCAGCTTAGGGCTATAATAAGCCACCTGGGAAAGCTAACTCCAAAGGGAGACCCCTCGGTTCACTTTGTGGAAGTGGAACAGGCAGGGGATATTAATGGGTGAGATGATGCAGAAATGGCAAAGATGCTTCTCCTATCTCTAGACAGCAAACTGTACCAGTCCCTCTCTACTGAGAGCAAAAGCGGACAGTAAACACTTGCTGCCGTCCAGACAGACATTTTCGAAGCTATGGGCTGCAATGATGGGAGTCCCTTCTCGAGAGTAGAGAAAACGGTGCAGCTCACAGGAGAAACCCCACAGGCTTTCGCAGACCGACTGTGGCTTGTGTACAAAAGCGCCTGTAGTGGGGACATAGACAGAGATCACTTAAACCCGGACGAATTAGCGCACTGGCTCCGAAGCCTAGTAGCTAACAGTTTACCCAGAATAAGAACCAAGGCTGAGGACTGGTTCGACCCCAGAGATCCCCAAGCCACAGAACAGGGAGTGCTTAGGTAACTGACCCTAGCTTACAGAAACGGCAGAGGGACAGAAGAGCACCCACAAAAGGGAAGGTTTCACGAAATCCGACTTAACCAAGACAAGAGGGAATGGCACCACAAGGGGGGCAACCCCTCCGATACAAAATGTACCTGCTTCGGGTGCGGAAAGAGTGGGCACTGGAGAAGGGATTGTAGAAATCCATGGAAGAATAGCACAGGAAAAAATTCTCCAGCCCCTGCCCAAAAGACCGAGACAGATAAGCAAGTCCCCCACTCCCACTCGTTTGATACCTTTTTAACTGCGCTCCGAGCCATGTTAGATGGCCCTGGAAAGGTAGCCACCGCCACCAGTACCGAAATCCCATCTGCCCCCTCCCAACCAAAACCCTGACGAGGACAGGCACAGCCTGTCCACCTGTGTGCCCTCGAGTATGATGCGTGGGGGAGACTGACCGTACAGATGGAAGTGGAAAAGGTGAAAGGGACTTACCTGTTGGACACCAGTGCCTCAAGCACCCTTGTCTATGCAGTTAACCCCGCCGCCTCACCTCTGTCTAGCGGGGTCCCCTACAGCTTGGTGGGTTTCACAGGCACTGAACAGACTGGCTCATTCTCCATTCCGTTCTTCATTCATTTAGGTATACTCCACACTAAGTGGACTTGTGTCCTGATGAAGTGGGAGCAGGAAGAGAGAGGGATCCCGGGGGCTGACTTCATCCTCGGCCACGGGATCCTAGTGGATTTAAGAAACCACTGTCTTTGGGGGTCAGTCTGTACGGGACAGGAGAGTGAGGTGATGGTTATCCCAGGAAAACAGGGAAAAGGGACGGTGTGCACCATGAAACCAAAGGAGGGTTACGACCTTGAATCACTGGTCAGTAACACCTCTATAGAATATCAAGAATATGTGAGGAAAAACCTTGCAGCTTTTGCCACTCACAAACACGAGTGTGGGAGAATAAATGGGGTCGAGGTTAGCATAGATGGGGACCCCAGGACCCGACCACAGAAACAGTACAACTTCCCCAGGGAGGCGGAGGCAGACATGGAAACAGCCTTGGGTTCTTTAGTTAAACAGGATGTATTGAGACCGATAGCTACCCATGTGAACTCTCCATTATGGCCGGTTAAGAAACCGGACAACTCCTGGAGAGCCACGGTGGACTATCGAGTACTCAACCGTAACATCCCCGCCTGTGCACCCGCTGTTGCTGCTGTCGCCGACCTCGCTGGAAATTTCCCAGCCTCCGCGACCACCTTCACAGTGCTGGACATTTCCAACGGGTTCTGGTCCATACCGTTAAGAAGGGAAGATCAGTACAAGTTTGCTTTTACCTTTAAAGGACAGCAATACACTTGGAACTGTCTCCCTCAGGGCTTCCACAAAAGCCCCAGTATTTTCCATCAGTGTATGGCCAACTGTTTAAAGAGCTTCAGCAGACCCCAGCAATTAGTACAGTATGTGAATGACCTGCTCCTGTTCACCGATGAGGGGGAGGAGCATGGCCTACTGCTGGCTGAACTGCTGGAGCTGCTGAAAGAGGGATTTAAAGTAAACCCCAAGAAGGCACAGATCGGCCTGAAGGAAGTAAAATTCCTGGGACTGACTGACTGCGCGCTGGGGAAAGAGCCATTGACAAAGCTAGAAGGGAAGCAGTGCAGAAGTTACCTGCCCCCAACACAGTAACAGAAGCAAGATCTTTTCTAGGGCTAACCAGGTACTGCAGAGATTTCATTGAGGATTAGCAGCCACAGCAGCCCCTCTGCGCTGACTCCTACACCAGGGAGTGGAGTGGGAATATACATAGATGACCTGGAAGAGGGGACGGAGTGTAGTGTAACAAAATTTGCAGATGACACAAAGATTAGTGGGACAATGGGTTGTGTAGAGGACAGAGAGAGGCTGCAAAAAGATTTAGATAGGTTAAGCGAATGGGCTAAGGTTTGGCAGATGGAATACAATGTCGGAAAATGTGAGGTGATCCACCTTGGAAAAAAAAACAGAAAAGGGAATATTATTTGAATGGGGAGAAATTACAACATGCTGCGGTGCAGAGGGACCTGGGGGTCCTTGTGCATGAATCCCAAAAAGTTAGTTTGCAGGTGCAGCAGGTAATCAGGAAGACGAATGGAATGTTGGCCTTCATTGCAAGAGGGATGGAGTACAAAAGCAGGAAGATCCTGCTGCAACTGTACAGGGTATTGGTGAGGCTGCACCTGGAGTACTGCGTGTAGTTTTGGTCACCTTACTTAAGGAAGGATATACTGGCTTTGGAGGAGGTACAGAGACGATTCACTAGGCTGATTCCGGAGATGAGAGGGTTACCTTATGATGATAGATTAAGTAGACTGGGTCTTTACTCGTTGGAGTTCAGAAGGATGAGGGGTGATCTTATAGAAACATTAAAAATAATGAAAGGGATAGACAAGATAGAGGCAGAGAGGTTGTTTCCACTGGTCGGGGAGACTAGAACTAGGGGGCACAGCCTCAAAATACAGGGGAGCCAATTTAAAACCGAGTTGAGAAGGAATTTCTTCTCCCAGAGGGTTGTGAATCTGTGGAATTCTCTGCCCAAGGAAGCAGTTGAGGCTAGCTCATTGAATGTATTCAAATCACAGATAGATAGATTTTTAACCAATAAGGGAATTAAGGGTTACGGGGAGCGGGCGGGCAAGTGGAGCTGAGTCCACGGCCAGATCAGTCATGATCTTGTTGAATGGCAGAGCAGGCTCGAGGGGCTAGATGGCCGACTCCTGTTCCTAATTCTTATGTTCTTATGTATGGGACAAAGGTTGCGAGGCAGCATTTATCCAACTCAAGAAAGACCTGCAGACCGCGCCAGCTCCAAGGGCCATAGTTGGGGGTAAAGAGTTTTTCCTGGAGGTAGCAGCCAGTGGGGACAGCCTGAGCGCAGTACTGCTCCAAGAGCGGCACGGCCGGCTGAGACCAGTGGTCTACTCCTGCAGGACACTCATGGACGTGTGAAGGGATACTCCAACTGAGTGCAGCACTTCCTAGGCACTCACTGGGCTGTGAAAAGATCACTGATCTTCACAGGGTAGTCCCCTATCACACTCCTTACCCATCATACGCCCACACAAATGCTCCTGGACGGGAGAATCAAGGACGGGACAGTGAGCAGTGCCCGCATTGCTCGCTGGACCCTGCTCCTCTCTCAGATGGACCTAAGGGTAAAGGGTCTCTGCAAGCCAAGACTCGCAGCCAATATGATTTATCCAGGGACAGCCCACCGTAGAAGGGGTATGGGAAATTAACTTAGGCTTTCGGGCTGGTTACACCCCACAGACCGAGAGATCTATGTGGACGGTTCAAGCAGGGTATCTACGGGTGAATGACTCACAGGCTGCGGAGTTTATGACCCCGAGGCAGGCACTGCCCTGGCGATTAAACTCTCCAGCACTATGAGCGCCCAGCACGCTGAACTGTCTGCGGTGGTGTATGTAGTCACACACCCCTAAGAATTCCGTACCCCATACACGATTTGCTCGGACAGTATGTTCACATGCAATTCGTGTACAGAGTACCTGGCTATCTGGTCCCGCCGCGGATACACATCCGCAGACGGGAGAACCCTGTTGATTAAACTCCTACTGGAAAAGATCATGAAAGCCGTCGGGGTGGAAGGGAATATCTACATCCATAAGGTGAAGGCACATTCCACCACAGAACCCCGTAGCGAGGGAAACCAGCAGTCTGACATTTTAGCCAAGCAGGGGGCCCGCACGGGCAAGCTCTGGGATCCGTACAACTCAGGACCCATAGCAGCAGTCAGGGGCAGGATAGGGACGGCAGGGAAAGCTTTGCCCCCGGACCTAAAAACGGTTCAGACCCAAGACCCCGTCCTCAAATCTGTCCTGAACACACTAGATAAAGGGGAAAGGATAGACGACCCGTACGGCACCGCAGCAATTGCCATTAAAGAAGGCATGCTGTTCGGGGGGAGCAATGGGTAGTACCGCAACAACACCGGAGAGAATTCCTCCAGCGGGCCCACGAGGGTCCAGGAGCAGGACACCCCGGACCTGAGACCACTTGGCAATGAGTAGAACAGACAGGGTGGTGGCCAGGACTCAGGGAAAACGTCCGCGAGTTTTGTGCTAGCTATCTGCTGCACGGCCAACAACCCCGAGCCCCAGAAAAGAAAGGTGTCTATGGGACATATCAGGAGGGTAGAGGGACCCTGGCAGTCGATCCAAATCGATTACATCGGGCCCCTACCCACTGCCCAGGGAGGTTACAAGTACTGCCTAGTATTGGTGGATGTATTCACCAAATGGGTGGAAGCCTTCACATGCCGAACAGCCACTGCCCTGGGAACAGCTGGGCTCCTGGTCAGAGAAGTGTTCTCTCAATGGGGACTACCACAATAAGTGGAGTCCGACCAAGGGAGTCACTTCACCGGGCAGGTGATGCAGGAGACCCTTAAGGTGCTCGACATCAAAGGGAAAGGGCATGTCGCCCACAACCCGCAGTCATCCGGGCCTGTGGAGCGTTTAAACCGCACCATCAAAGAAAGGCTGCGCAAAGAGACAGGGGACTCACCCAAAGGGTGGGTAGAGGTCCTACCACTGGTCCTCATGAGGATCTGGGCCAGCCAGTCAAAGAGCAAGGGGTACGCCCCGTGCGAGCTCATGACCGGCAGAGCCATGCGAACCCCCACCCATGTGTTAGCCCCGGTACTCACGGAAGGTCAGCTTAGGGAAGCGAGCCGGGACAGCTTTGTCAGGAATCTGTCTGAACACCTTAAACAGATTCACTGGCAGGCTGTTATCAACATGGGAAAACAGCATCGGAGCAACCGACTGCTTCTAGAACCCTGCAAACACCACGAGTGGGAGATAGGGGACCAGGTTATGATGAGAAACTATGCTAGAGCAGGGGTCTTTGAGGCACTGTACATGGGACTGTACCACATTGTCGACAAGGCAAGCCCCATGGTCTATGCCATAAAATTGCTCCGCCGAACAAAATGGTTCCACATAAATCAGTACAAACTTTTCAACCCGGGGCAGCAGCTAAACGTAAAGGACAGCCAAAAACGATAAACCGTGCTAAAGACAGGGACCCCCCAGTCAACAGCCCCCGACTGTAGAAATCTCACAGGGGACGTGGCAGACCCACAGACTGTACCTAGAGGGGCGGTGAACTGTGTTACTGGAGGAGCTGTCCCCCAAATCATTTGGGACTCGGATGCACCCCAAGCAGCCAGAGCCTTATCAGGACTCCCCGCACGCCACGGCCGAAGACACCGTGGTCACCAGCGCTCCAATTTAAATGGTTCAGCCCCAATTAAAAGGGACCAGCCACAAAAGGTTACCTAAGGTCAGAGACCAGCCCGTGAGCAGGGACACCCAGCCGGTAACCTCGGGCAATGAGGGACCCCCAGAAGAGATAGCGGTGAACCAGCCACCAAGTGAGAGTCCCCAGCCCATAGCCCTCAACCAGGTAGACCCCCCAGGGGAAGAAACGGACCAGGCAGCCACCCCCAAAGGAGCGGTGCGCTGCAGCACCGGAGGGGACGTTCCCCAGATAGTGTGGGACTCAAACCCACGTTCAGTCAGGGTACTTAGGGTTAGGCGGTGCAGACCGACCTATCACCTACCTCGCTGGACACCCAGTGAAAGAAAGAAAGAAAGTAAGAATTAACCTGGCCACCCAGAGACGGGTGGCAGATGTACATATATAGCAATGTGAATTTAAGTATGTTTAGTGAATAAGTTTAGAGTAGTGTAAGATTATCTGTGTAATGATAAGTATATATGTATTAGTTAACTGGGGTAAGGAAAAGAATCTACCTGTGCAGCTATTAAAAGAGGCACAGGCCGGTTAATCCCCAAGAGTAAGAAGAATCTACCAGTAAGGCTATTAAGGAAGTACCAGTAAGATAACAAGCAGAACGGCTGTGAGATAAAAATTAAAAGCAGACATCAGTCCACAAGGAACTGAATAAGACAGCCAGTCAATTAAAGACTATGAGCCTAACTTGGAACTCACGTCACCTTTGTCCAGCCAGAGAGCTTTCTCAGGGCTAGACAATGTGCCCCTACAGGAAAGAGAACAGTATGGAAAGGATCCTGTTCCTGTTCGCCCTGATAAGGATGAGCAGCGGCGACCGAGGAGACATGGAAGAATCCCTCATTTACGGGTGTTCAGGAGAGCACCGATCATAACTGCCGGGTTGGCCCCCGAGACGTGGAAGAACTCGCCGTTTACGCCCATGAGGGAAGATGGCCAGGGTGGCTGGGATCTAACTCTACCCGCTACTCCAGCCAGGAAGGTTTTCCATTCGGGGAGGCCTCAGTTCCATGCCCCCGGATGCGGATCATCGCTACCCAAGTCAGTGTTAAAGAGGGAAAGCGTGTGTGTTTGACTTGCAAGATGGTGGTGGCTCAGAAAACTCAGCAAGGGCGCATGGGACCAGGAGTCGGACTGGGAAAGACTCAGTAATGATACGTACCGCACCATCACGGGGACACGGGGAGGAGTGAAAGTGTGTTGGGGCAAATGGTGGGAATCCGAACAAGGGATTTATGTTTGCATGTGGGGTTCAGAGAGTATTTGTCCCGCAGGCATATCGATCGCCTTCGCCAGGCAATGACAAGATGAAGGGGAAGGGATGGGGTGGGATTCTAGCCTACACGGTGCGCGGTCCCACACTCCCCACTCCCAATTAACACCACCGAACTAAGAGCACACATTAAGAAACTCCTGCCCACAACCCCGCCAATACACACAGTAATAGAAAGGTGTCCTACCACCACCAAGGGACCTGGGAACGGATTAGTATTGGTACCAACCGAAAAGGTGTTATATCAGGGGGTACATTATGCAGTAGCTTCAGTAATATTAAACCTTACCGAGGTACACCTGCCTGCATGGTGTCCAAAGGAAACAGAGCTGCTATACCAGGGCCTACTTAGAGACATGTTCAAGAAATTTTATGAGTTAGACTTTGGAAATGTAGACACAGCAGACCTATACACCCTAAACGCTAGGGACACCATGAGCTCAGGGAGACCTAGAAGGGGAATCATAAAAGACATTTTCACTACCTACAATACAGCATCTTCTGTAATAAATAGCCCAGATGACATAGAGCTGCAATCACAGATAAACAGTTTAAAGACCCAATTGAGAAAATCCTGAAACAGGAGAACACAGTAGTAGGTTCAGAATTACATGAGGACCAGGCTATGACGGTCCATTTAAAAGAAATAGTGGCTGAGCTGGAAAAACATGCGCAGACAGTGAATGCACACATACGGGAGGATAGAAACGCTTCGGACCAGGCTGCACAGAACGAGGTGTGCGTATTGTATGGGGCATCGTTGTTGGGCGAGGGCCGCAACAACCTGGAGGATTTAAAACAAGGTGTAGTCCCCTCTTGGATCAGGAACAAGCACCTCGCAGCCCTCCACCCGTACAGCAATTCACTAAGCCCATGCCAGCTCCACCTAGCCTCTGAAGCCTACCCTGTCCCAGTAGACTGTGGGAAATCTAAGCACACCATTATGGGAATCGTACTAAGGATGCCGGTCATGGGTGGGACAGCCCGATCCGCAGCGGTATACCGGGTGGAGAACATTGGAGTTATTCAGGGAGGTGCACACATTTGTTTCACAGCAGTCCCACCCTATGTAATAAAGTGGGAACACGCTGTAACGGGTACTCACCTCTCCGGGTGCCGGAGCCGGGGTGCACACGTAATACTGTGTCCCCAGTACTTGAGTGCCCCATTCAAAGTCACAGTGTGGGTTTAAAGCTGCTGGCGCACAGCCTATTAACTGCACCATGGAGGTAATGGCACAAGACCACGTCCCTCCACAGGTAGCATACATAGGGGCTGGGACATATTGTGTCACCACCAGTGCGATCCACTACCAACATGGACACTTCTGGTCCCCGTTCCTGAACCCTCCACTGTCCACCTCAATGTGAAAGAAAACATTACACACCTACAGGATTATGTTGTACATTTTGGCTATGCAATTCCCCCTCTACCCGAACATCTTACCGCTCTGCTAAAAGCTGTAATTATCTCACAAAAACACTTCTATACTCTAGAACAGAAAACCATTGAGATTGGGAAAAAGATTCTTGAGATCACCATTCCGCCTTGGTGGGACCTTTTCAGAAATATCGAGGTCCCAGTCTGGATCCGAATTGCTTCCCACACTTTAGTTATTTGTCAACCTGCGATTATACTTTACTTATGGTGTCTCACTTGCCGAGTGAAACGCAGAGGCCGTCAGGTCAGGCACCAAAGGGTGCTGTCCGTTCCTTGGGAATCGCGCAGGGAGGGGTGACACCATACTACCATGTTTAATTTGTGTTTGATTTTACCTGCTGTAAACCGCAACATCGCGAGTGTTGTAAGAGTATTACTTAAATGTTTTGACTATGTACCTTTATTTTCTTACTAGAGTACTGAGCCTGTATTACTTGGACTGTAATAAAACCAAAGTTCTTTGCATCAAACCAGTGTCCTTTGCACTTTTATCACACACCCCAAATAAATCCAGAGTACAGAACCCAAGGGAGGGGGAGCGATTCGAACCACTCAAGTTGGTAAGAAGGGAACCTGAACCCCCTTCATAGAGACCACTCCCCCTTACAGCAATAAAGGCCAAGATCCCATTGGCCTTCCTGATCACTTGCTGTACCTGCATACTATCCTTTTGTGTTTCATGCACAAGTACCCCTAGGTCCCACTGTACTGCAGCACTTTGCAATCTTACTCCATTTAAATAATAACTTGCTCTTTGATTTTTTTTTCTGCCAAAGTGAATGACCTCACACTTTCAAATATTATACTCCATTTGCCAATTTTTTGCCCACTCACTTAGCCTGTCTATGTCCTTCTGCAGATTTTGTGTGTCCTCCTCACACATTGCTTTTCCTCCCATCTTTGTATCGTCAGCAAACTTGGCTTCGTTACACTCGGTGCCTTCAGTCAAATCATTAATATAGATTGTAAATAGTTGGGGTCCCAGCACTGAACCCTGCGGCACCACACTAGTTACTGATTGTCAACCCAAGAGTTAACCATTTATCCCGACTCTCTGTTTTCTGTTAGTTAGCCAATCCTCTATCCATGCTAATATATTACCTCCAACCCTGTGATCTTTTATCTTGTGCAGTAACCTTTTATGTGGCACCTTGTCAAATGTCTTCTGGAAGTCCAAATATACCACATCCACTGGTTCTCCTTTATCCACCTTGTTTGTTACTTCCTCAAAGAATTCTAGCAAATTTGTCAAACATGACTTCCCCTTCATAAATCCATGCGGACTCTGCCTGACCGAATTTTGCTTTTCCAAATGTCCTGCAACTGCTTCTTTAATAATGGACTCCAACATTTTCCCAACCACAGATGTTGGGCTAACTGGTCTATAGTTTCCTGCTTTTTAAAAGAGAGGCATTATATTTGCAGTTTTCCAATCTGCTGAGACCTCCCCAGAATCCAGGGAATTTTGGTAAATTACAACCAATGCATCCACAATTCCTGCCGCTACTTCTCTTAAGACCCTAGGATGCACGCCATCAGGTCGAGGGGTTTTATATGCCTTTAACTTCTCTTGTTGGCCACGGTTGGACCACTTTTCCTGTGCGTTTTTTGTGCCTTAAATGAATGTATGTTTGTTGTAAATTATGTATTAATTCTTTAAATGCTCGTCATTGCTTGTCTACCGTCATACCTTTTAATGTAGTTTCGCAATCTACCGTAATCAACTCACCCCATATACCTACGTACATTTGTTTAGATTTAAGATCCTAGTTTTGGATTTAACTAAATCTCTTTCAAACTTAATGTAAAATTCTGTATCATGGTCACTCTTTCCTAAAGGCCTCTTTACTACAAGGTTATTAATTAACCCTTTCTCATTGCACAATACTAGATCTAAAATAGCCTGTTCCCTAGTTGGTTCCTCAACATACTGATCTAGAAAACCATCTTGTATACATTCCATGAATTCGTCCTCCACACTATTACTGCAAATTTGGTTTGCCCAGTCTATATGTAAAGTCCCCCATGATTACAGTATTATCCTTGTTACATGTACCTCTAATTTCCTGATTTATACTCTGCCCGACATTACGACTGTTTGGGGGCCTATAAACAACGCCCAGCAATATTTTCTGCCCCTTGCTGTTTCTTAACTCCACCCAAATTGATTCAACTTCTTGATTTTCCAAGCCAAGATCCTTTCTCTCTACTGTCTTTATCACACTCTTTATTATCAGGGCAACCTTTCTATTTTGCCTATCTCTTCTAAAAGTTAAGTATCTGGAATATTTGGTTCCCAACCTTGGTCACTTTGCAACCACATCTCTGAAATGGCTCTTAAATCAAACCTATTTATTTCTATTTGCGCTATTAAATCATCTATTTTGTTGTGAATGCTTCGCACATTTAATTATAATGCCTTTAGCTTTTTTCTATTTCCCCTAATGTCACCGTAGTCAGTGATGCCCTATTACATTTGTTACTCTCTCTGTCCCTTTGTGACCCAGGCTGCTTATTTTTTTATTCAAAACTCTGCTCTGCTGTAGAGCCTTGACATTTCTCTTGCTGCTTTTAAATTTACTCTTTCCTGAATCCTCCCAACCCCATGTGTACAGGATGGGAATAGAGAGGGTGAGGGTGGGAATAGAGGGGAATGAGGCAGGGTGGGAATAGAGGGGTACGGGGCAGGGTGGGAGGTGGTCCTGTGAGAGGGACTACGCTGGTGTGGAGTATTAACACCGGCACAGACCAGTTGTATCGAATGGTCTCTTTGTATGCTATAGATTCAATGCAACACACTTGCCCCAATAGGTATAACAATTAAACTGACCTCTGCCTTCAGCAACACTTTCCAGAATTTTCTCCTCTTCTTTCAGTCGTTTTTCTTTAGCAGATTCTTTACGTGCTGCAAACACAAAGCGCAGTGATTCACAACTCGGCAATATTCACAGAATATAACACCCACTTTCCCTGAACTGATTGAATTCCCCCCCCCATATCCCAAGATCAGTGTGGGACCCTCCATCCCACCGCCAGTGCGAGACCCTCGCTCCCACCGCCAGTGCGGGGCCCTCCCTTCCACCGCCAGTGCGGGGCCCTCCCTCCCGGGGTCAGTGCGGGGCCCTCCCTCCCGGGGTCAGTGCGGGGCCCTCCCTCCCGGGGTCAGTGCGGGGCCCTCCCTCCCGGGGTCAGTGCGGGGCCCTCCCTCCCGGGGTCAGTGCGGGGCCCTCCCTCCCGGGGTCAGTGCGGGGCCCTCCCTCCCGGGGTCAGTGCGGGGCCCTCCCTCCCGGGGTCAGTGCGGGGCCCTCCCTCCCGGGGTCAGTGCGGGGCCCTCCCTCCCGGGGTCAGTGCGGGGCCCTCCCTCCCGGGGTCAGTGCGGGGCCCTCCCTCCCGGGGTCAGTCGGACCCTCTCTCCCCCAGAGTACAGTTTCCCGGGCCCGCCTGACAATGGCGACTTGGATAGAAATGCTCCACCTTCGGCCTTCTCCTTCAGCTGCTGGTGCTGGTCCAGCAGGCTGATATTGGACCGTGGACCCAATGGACCATCCCCATCATCCTCTCGGTGCTCACTGCCACTGTCCTGTGCATCGTCCAGGGCAACCTTCCTCCGGATCCGCACCAGCTTCTCCATCTGGACACACACAAAAATAAGTCTCTATGTAGCAGTAAGGAGAAAGTGCTAAAGCATCTCATTGTCTTCCTGTTACACAGGCTGATTAACTCACTGGCTTTCCCCAGTATTCTTTTCAGCTCTATGGACTTCTCGGCCCTCTGCAAGCTTCAAAATGCAGTGTAAAGAAATACATGATCAACGTGCAATGCAGTAACAGTAGTCCTTGCACTTCTCACACACAGAGCTTGGGAGCATGGTGTTTATTCCCCTCTACTCCAGGTGCAGATCCACACACCAACAGATCACCCAAGCACTCTCTCCAGGTGATCCCAGTGAAAATTTACATGATATTCGACCAAGGAGTACATCACAATAAACCTTGGTGGTGTCGTCACCTGACACCGATACACACACCGCCCTTGGGGGGGGGGGGAGGGGGGGGGATAGTGAACAGCAGCAGAGACACTGGCTCACATTTCCTCTCCCCAGCTCAGGACCATTGTAGAACCCCAACTGCTTCCCCGACTGAGGTCAGCACAGGTCAGGGATCGAAGCTGGACAAGGTGCAGCTAATAACTCACAGCTGGATATCACCTCACCGAGTTCTATCCTTTTCCTTTTGCTTCAATCCTTATCATCACATTCAGTCCATTCACCACATGCTGTGTCGTGATATGGTGAAGCAAACACAGAGAGCAGTGACAGAATGTGATCGCTCTCTCACGTTCCCAGAGTGACAGAATGTGATCGCTCTCTCGGACAATCCCAGAATGACAGATTGTGACCTCTCTGTCTCCCTCTCGCTCTCTCGGATATTCCCAAAATGACAGAATGTGACCACTCTCTCTCCCTCTTCGACAATCCCAGAGTAACAGAATGTGATCTCTCTCTCCCTCTCGCTCTCCTGGACAATCCCAGAGTGACAGAATGTGATCTCTCTCTCGGACGTTCCCAGAGTGACAGAATGTGATCGCTCTCTCTCTCGGACATTCCCAGAGTGACAGAATGTGATCGCTCTCTCTGGCTTCTCTCTCGGACGTTCTCAGAGTGACAGAATATGATCGCGCTCTCTCTCTCTCTCGGACGCTCCCAGAGTGACAGAATGTGATCGCTCTCTTTCTCTCTCCCCCTCTCTATTGCACAGTCCCAGAGTGACAGAATGTGATCTCTCTCTCGGACGTTCCTAGAGTGACAGAATGTGATCGCTCTCTCTCTCTCTCTCGGACGCTCCCAGAGTGACAGAATGTGATCGCTCTCTTTCTCTCTCCCCCTCTCTATTGCACAGTCCCAGAGTGACAGAATGTGATCTCTCTCTCGGACGTTCCTAGAGTGACAGAATGTGATCGCTCTCTCTCTCTCTCTCGGACGTTCTCAGAGTGACAGAATGTGATCGCTCTCTCTCTCTCGGACATTCCCAGAGTGACAGAATGTGATCGCTCTCTCTCTCGGACATTCCCAGAGTGACAGAATGTGATCGCTCTCTCTCTCTCTCTCTCGTACGTTCCCAGAGTGACAGGATATGATCACTCTCTCAGGCTCTCTCTCTCGGACGCTCCCAGAGTGACAGAATATGATCGCGCTCTCTCGCTCTCTTGGACGCTCCCAGAGTGACAGAATGTGATCGCTCTCTTTCTCTCTCCCCCTCTCTATTGCACAGTCCCAGAGTGACAGAATGTGATCTCTCTCTTTTGCTCTCTCTCTCTCGGACGTTCCCAGAGTGACAGAATGTGATCGCTCTTGCTCTCTCTCCCGCTCTCTGCTGCATGGTCCTAGAGTGCTGCAACACATGCTCTGAAGCTTGGTGGTTGTGGCGATTTGCTGATCACAGAAAGTGGGAGCAGAGTTACAATGAGCCGGGATTAACTATGACCAAAATGGTAAAGATCGGTAGTCAGAATTAGCAGAGGTTGGAGGATCTAGCTGTCTTCTCCCATCACCACCCAAAACATAAATATCAAAGCAATGGGAATGATAAGGAAGCAGGTGAGAGGAGCAGAGGGGAATCACGCCCACTGAATGCATTCTGTTCTAACTCAATAAGAGTAGCACCATCAACACTCACCATTTGCTGTTTTCTCTGCTTAACGGGAACATATGGAACGTATTCCTCCTCTTCCTCCTCATCCTGTGATTGTGTGCGCTGTAATACAGAATCCATTACGGTACATTCCACACAGTTACTACTGTTGAGTGAGCATGCCAGGAACTGGCACCAGTAAAGTGTCACGGGGGCTAGGGTAAAACCTTTCACTTATATCCACCGAAGCTGGCGACAGTGTTTGGAGATGAATAACATGGAGGTACAGCACTGTCAGAGTTGGTCACAGAGATCTCAATCATGGTTCCAGCAATTTGAGGGGATGAATTAGGAGGATCATAGATTCAGGAGTGGCCATTCTGACCCTCAAACCTGTTCCGCCATTCAATTAGATCATGATTGATCCGTACCTCAACTCCATTTACCCACTGTTGCTCCATATCCCTTAATACCCTTCCCAATAAAAATCAACCAATGTCAGCCATGAAACCTCCAACTGACCCACAGCCTTTTCCAGATTTCAGATTCCCACTTTGCTTTGTTTGAGGAATGTTTACTGATTTCCCTCCTGAAGGGCCCAGCTCTAAATTCTAAGGTCGTGTCCCCTTTTTCTGGGCTCCCCCACTAGAACGAATAGTTTCTCTATCTACCCTATAAACTGCTTTAATCATCTTGAACATCTCAATGACATCACCCCAATCTTTTATACTCCAGGGAATACAAGCCCAGTCCTCATAATGTAACCCCTTTAGCCCCGGTATCACTCTGAGGAACTTGTTCTGCTCCCCCTCCAGGGCGATATACCCTCCCCGAGGGGCAGGGCCCAGGATTGGACGCAGTGCTCCCAAGCCTGAGCCCTGTACAGCTGGAGCATAATGTCCACCCCTGTGTGTTGCAGCTCCGAGACAAAAGCCTTTTTTAATGACCGTTTCTACCTGTCCATTGGCTTGGTGATTTTTGTACTTCAACAACAATTTGGATTTATATAGCACCTTTAACGTAGTAAAACATCCCACAGGACTTCATAGGAGTGTTTTCAAACAAAATTTGACACCAAGCCACATAAGGAGATATTAGTAACAGGTAGGTTTAAAGGTGCATCTCCTAGGAAGGAGGGAAAGTTGTTTACATGGAGAATTCCAGAGGTGAAGGGGCTAGGCAGAAGGCACGGCTTCCAATGGTGCAATGGTGGGTTTTCGATCAGCTGAAGGTTACAGAGGGTGCAAGGTCGGAGGCCTGCCATACACGAGGATTGGAATAGTGGAGTCTACAGGTACAACGGGTGAGCATTTCACAAGATCAGCTCAGGTGGGGCAGATAGAAGTGGGCGGCCTTGGTGATGACATGGTTATCATAGAAATTTACAGCACGGAAGGAGGCCATTTCGGCCCATCGTGTCCGCGCCGGATCACCAAGAGCTATCCAGCCTATTTCCACTCTCCAGCTCTTGGTCCGTAGCCCTGTAGGTTACATAGAAAAAAAACTAGGTGCAGGAGTAGGCCATTCGGCCCTTCGAGCCTGCACCACCATTCAATATGATCATGGCTAATCATGCAACTTCAGTACCCCATTCCTGCTTTCTCTCCATATCCCTTGATCCCTTTAGCCGTAAGGCCCACATCTAACTCCCTTTTGAATATATCCAACGAACTGGCCTCAACAACTTTCTGTGGTAGAGAATTCCACAGGTTCACAATTCTCCGGGTGAAAAAGTTTCTCCTCATCTCGGTCCTAAATGGCTTAACCCTTATCCTTAGACTGTGACCCCTGGTTCTGGACTTCCCCAACATCGGGAACATTTTTCCTGCATCTAACCTGTCCAGTCCCGTCAGAATTTTATATGCTTCTGAGATCCCCCCTCATTCTTCTAAATTCCAGTGAATAGAAGCCTAGTCGATCCAGTCTTTCTTCATATGTCAGTCCTGCCATCCCAGGAATCAGTCTGGTGAACCTTCGCTGTACTCCCTCAATAGCAAGAATGTCCTTCCTCAGATTAGGAGACCAAAACTGCATACGATACTCAAGGTGTGGTCTCACCAAGGCCCTGTATGGCACTTTTAAATGTGGTGAGGGTTTCTGCCTCTACCACCCTTTCATGCAGTGAGTTCCAGACCCCCATCGCGCTCTGGGTAAAGAAATTTCCCCTCCGATCTCCTCCCAATTACTTTAAATCTATGTCCCCTGGTTGTAATTTTGGATGAGGATGCCAAGGGAAACAGGTCCTTCCTATCCACTCTATCCAGGCCCCTCATAATTTTATACACCTCAATCAGGTCTCCCCTCAGCCTCCTCTGTTCAAAAGAAAACAGACCCAGCATCTCCAATCTTTCCTCATAGCTAAAATTCTCCAGTCCAGGCAACATTCTTGTAAATCTCCTCTGCACACTTTCCAGTGCAATCACATATTTTCTGTAATGCAGTGACCAGAACTGCACACAGTACTCTAGCTGTGGCCGAACCAATGTTTTATACAGTTCAAGCCTAACCTACTTGCTCTTGTATTTCATGCCTCGACTAATAAAGGCAAGTATTCCGTATGCCTTCTTAACCACCTTATCTACCTGGCCTGCTGCTACCTTCAGGGATCTGTGGGCATGCACTCCAAGGTCCCTTTGTTCCTCTACACTTCTCAGTATCCTACCATTTAATGTGTATTCCCTTGCCTTGTTAGACCTCCTCACATGCATTACCTCACACTTACCCGGATTGAATTCTATTTGTCACTGCTCTGCCCACCTGACCACTACATGGTTATTTGGTCAGAAATTCAGCTCAGGATCAAAAAAGACAGCAAGGTTGGGAACGGTCTGGTTCAGCTTCAGACAGTGGCCAGGGAGGGGACTGGGTTGGTGGCCAGGGAACGCAGTTTGTGGTGGGGTCCAAAGGCAACGGCTTCGGTCTTCCTAATATTTAGTTGGAGGATAATAAAAACAGAAAATGCTGGAAATCTCAGCGGGTCAGGCAGCATCTGTGGAGAGAAACAGAGTTACTGTTTCAGGTCGATGACCCTTCATCAGAACTGGGAAGAGCAAAACTTCTTCAAGGTGTGCATTCCTAAAAGAGAAGTGGCTGTGAATTAAACACTAACACAAAAGCAAAGTACTGCAGATGCTGGAATCGAGGAGGATATTTGTCAAGGAGTCTGACAAATCAGAGGCGGTGAAGGGGTCGAGAGAGGTGGTAGTGAGGTGTTCTTACCATACAGGTGGAACCTTATGGCCCAGAAATTCCGGCCTCCCGGGTCGTACGGAGTGTGTATGGACCCAGGAAGGCATCGCAAAAGCCGGAGCTGGAGCTCGACAGATCCTCCGTATCTCGGGAGCAAGGACATTCGCATGGGCAAGATTGCGGGATTTACCAATCTCTTGCCCAGTGGATGTCCTGAAAACTCTTGCGCCTGATTAAAGCAGACACATAGCTGATGTTTACTGGTGTAAGAGCTTTAAAATACATAAAACCGTATAAAATAAAATTTAAAAAACACATCTTATTGTTAATAACCCTCCCAATCACAGTAAGTTTATTTTAAACCATAATTAAAAAAACTTTTTTTTTTTATAAATCAGAAAAGTATATATTTTTTATAATACACAACTAACTAATTTACATTAATAAAATTATGTGGTGTATTTTTTCTATTTTTTTTAATTAGAGTTGTGTGTGTTTGGGAGGGGGGGGGTTCTCATTTATAATAATGGGAACTCCAACTTGCGGAGTTGCCATTATTATGAATGAGGACATACTTTACCTGATTGGCTTCCCAGAGCCATGTGACTGCAGCTCCCACCCTGATGCTGCGATGCGCAGTCAGTGGAGGCCTCCGGACCGGGAACTCGTGGGCGCAGCAGGAACAGGTAAGTGTGCATCTTTTTCAATTTTTTTTACCCGACCGGGATTTCTGGGCCAATGTAATTTTGGATGAGGATGCCAAGGGGAAGCATGTAGGTAAGAAATAGGACCCGACATCCGCACTGTCGGAGGGGCAGTACTGAGGGAGCGGCGCACTGACGGAGGGGCGGTACTGAGGGAGTGCTGCACTGTCGGAGGAGCGGTACTGAGGGAGTGCTGCACTGTCGGAGGGGCGGTACTGAGGGAGCGCCGCACTGTCGGAGGGGCGGTACTGAGGGAGCGCCGCACTGTCGGAGGGGCAGTACTGAGGGAGAGATGTTAAACCCAGTCCCCTCTCGAGCCGCAGACGATCCCGGGACACTATTTGGAAGAAGAGCGGGGAGTTGCTCCCCGGTGTCCTGGGGCCAATACTTATCCCTCAATGATCCGGGTCACTCTCTGTGCTGTGTGTGGGATCTTGCTGTGCGCAGATTGGCGGCCGCCTTTCCCACAATGCAGCAGTGGCGGCGCTACAGAAATGCAAATCTCCCCTCCCCGGCCGCAGGCCTCCCCGCCCCCGGCCTCACCTTCCAGGCGCCGCGCTCCCGCTCCCGCTCCCGGCCGCCGCTCAGAGGTTCCATCACCCGCTCCGCTCCGCAACAACACTTCCGGTCCGCCCGCTCCCCGCTCCGCACGGCCGCTTCCGGTCCACTCCGGGGAGAGGGCGGGGCCGTGAGGGCCTGTTGGGCGGGGCCTGGGGAGAGGGGCGAGGCCTGTGAGAGGGCGGGGCCTGGGGAGGATGGGGCCCTGGGGCAGGGGCGGGGCTGTTGAGAAGGCCGGAGCGAGTGAGTGGGGGCTGGAAGTGGTTGCTCCCGCCTTTATTAGCGAGGTTTGCTGGGCCTGGCACCTCCAGCAATGACTTCTCGGCCTTTTGGCTAAGATCTGCATAACTAACCTGACCAGCCACCATGACCTCCGGGTGGTTTATCCCTGGTCAGGAAGGTATATGCTTATATTTTTGTAAACAGGAGGTGGGTGGGATGGCTTGACCCATCCACCTCCACGGAGGTGTGTGGGGGACCTGACCCATCCACCTCCATGGCACGAACCTGGTATTGCAGTACTTCCAGGAACGGTGCAGTGGCTCTAGGCCTTTTGGCTAAGAGCATTGGCGCAGAGTGATCCTTGACTGGTGCAGGGTGACCTCTGGCGTTTGTGACTTGACAAAGAATTGGAAACGATTGGCTACGAATTTATAAAAAAAAAAAATGACTCGTGGCTCAGGGTGGGAGCAGGAGTCAGGTGAGCATTCGTGGCAGTGCGAGCAATGAATAGGGAGGAAACGGCTCTGATCAAATCTATGTGGCAGTGTGTCCATAATAAACTATCCCTCTTCATCCTTCCCTGCAGCCTTTGACGTGGTTGACCACAACATCCTTCTCCAACGTCTCTCCCCGTCGTCCACAAACAGGAATCTGTTCAACCCCCCACCGCCTCCAGGCCAGATCCAAGGTCGTCCCACCCTCCGTCGTTGAACTACAGTATGTGGACGACACTTGTGTCTGCACACATTCAAAGATTGAACATCGTCAACACCTTCACCGAGGCGTACGAAAGCATGGGCCTTACACTAAATATCTGTAAGACAAAGGTCCTCCTCCAACGTGACCCCGCCACACAGCACTGCCCCCGGTTATCAAATTCCACAATGAGGTTGTTGTGTTTGCAATAACTGTTAGACTGAGTACTGTTTAACTCCAAGAGGTATAACCTTGGCTCTGCTTTATTAAGGCCCAAAGTGACTAATATACAAAATGGCTGGCCTTTTATACTTGGGCTGCACACACGTGCGTGCAGCCCAATGGCCTCCAACAGTGACGCCATCTGGTGGCTAGTGATCCCAAAAGTACATACGTGACAATATCCCCCTCTGAGATATTAACACAGTCTTTTACAAATTGAGACGGTCGAGTGCTTTGCACTCCCGGGTTGACCGTCTCAGTTCACCTCCAGCCTTGTTGTGACTGGTGGCTGGGTGGCTGACCTGGTGGGAGTGGCAATGGCCATGTCAGGGATTGAAAGTCCAAATTTAATTGAACATGTCAGCGATTCACTGATGACCACTGCGTCCTCTGATGACGGGGGTAGGTTGGTTGGTCAGAAGAGGAAGGTACAGGGCCTTGGTGAGGCCACACCTGGAGTATTGTGTACAGTTTTGGTCTCCTAACTTGAGGAAGGACTTTCTTGCTATTGAGGGAGTGCAGCGAAGGTTCACAGACTGATTCCCGGGATGGCGGGACTGACATATCAAGAAAGACTGGATCAACTGGGCTTGTATTCACTGGAGTTCAGAAGAATGACAGGGGATCTCATAGAAACGTTTAGAATTCTGATGGGTTTAGACAGGTTAGATGCAGGAAGAATGTTCCCAATGTTGGGGAAGTCCAGAACCAGGGGTCACAGTCTAAGGACAAGGGGTAAGCCATTTAGGACCGAGATGAGGAGAAACTTCTTCACCCAGAGAGTGGTGAACCTGTGGAATTCTCTACCACAGAAAGTTGTTGAGGCCAATTCACTAAATATATTCAAAAAGGAGTTAGATGTAGTCCTTACTACTAGGGGGATCAAGGGGTATGGCGAGAAAGCAGGAATGGGGTACTGAAGTTGCATGTTCAGCCATGAACTCATTGAATGGCGGTGCAGGCTCAAAGGGCTGAATGGCCTACTCCTGCACCTATTTTCTATGTTTCTATGTTTCTATGTCATCGATTGTCTCTTCCTCCGACTGTTCTAGTGTGCCGCAGTTTTGTCTGATCCATATGTTTCCTGCATATTTGTCCATTTTTGAGCTTGACAATAAATACTCTGTTGCCCTCCTTGGCCATGACAGTACCAGCGGTCCACTTGGAACCCTGACCATAATTCAGAACATATACAGGATCACTTACAGAAATATCGTGTGACACAGCTGCGCGATCGCGATACCCTTGCTGACTTTGTCTTCTATATTCAACATGATTATTCAAGTCAGGGTGTACAAGAGACAGCTTGGGCTTAAGACCTCTCTTCATCATTAGTTCAGCAGGCGAGACCCCGGTAAGCGTGTGTGGCCTTATAAGAACATAAGAACATAAGAATTAAGAACAGGAGTAGGTCATCTAGCCCCTCGAGCCTGCTCCGCCATTTAACAAGATCATGGCTGATCTGGCCGTGGACTCAGCTCCACTTACCCGCCCGTTCCCCATAACCCTTAATTCCCTTATTGGTTAAAAATCTATCTATCTGTGACTTGAATACATTCAATGAGCTAGCCTCAACTGCTTCCTTGGGCAGAGAATTCCACAGATTCACAACCCTCTGGGAGAAGAAATTCCTTCTCAACTCGGTTTTAAATTGGCTCCCCCGTATTTTGAGGCTGTGCCCCCTAGTTCCAGTCTCCCCGGCAAGTGGAAACAACCTCTCTGCCTCTATCTTGTCTATCCTTTTCATTATTTTAAATGTTTCTATAAGATCACCCCTCATCCTTCTGAACTCCAATGAGTAAAGACCCAGTCTAATCAATCTATCATCATAAGGTAACCCCCTCCTCTCCGGAATCAGCCTCATGAATCGTCTCTGTACCCCCTCCAAAGCTAGTATATCCTTCCTTAACTAAGGTGACCAAAACTGCACGCAGTACTCCAGGTGCGGCCTCACCAATACCCTATACAGTTGCAGAAGGACCTCCCTGCATTTGTACTCCATCCCTCTCGCAATGAAGGCCAACATTCCATTCGCCTTCCTGATTACCTGCTTCACCTGCAAACTATCCTGTCATTCATGCACAAGGAAGAGGTGGGCACCGGAGGGACTGGAGTGCATCATCACGCCCGGCAACCAAATTTTAATTTGATTTTACGTTTTAAAGTTTAATTTGTTTTAATTGCCGGTGCTTTTAGTGTCCCCCTTCCCTTTTATAGGGGGCACTGGGGAAAATTGTGATTTTAGTGCCCAAAAAAAAAAAACCAAAAAAAAAAAGAAAAACACAAAAAAAAAAACCCCCAAAAAAAAGGGGGGAAAAAAAGGGCCTTGAAAATGTCTGGAGTGTCACCCAGGTCGGGTGGCACCGTTTATTGTTTTTATGTTTTCACAGGTGAACTCAAAAGAGTTTCATGCACAAGGACCAATGGTAGAGCAGTGGAGACGTGTCCTGCTCAGTTGGAGCTGTGAGCAGTGAGGAGAGGAGCTATCAACTTGAGCTCCTGCCTGGAGAGCCCTGAGACCAGCCCAGGAGGAGAAGGAAGGAAGGGGCTTCACCTTCAACTTTCATCCAGAGGGAGAGGAGGAAAAAGCAGAAAACTCTTTTAACATCTTTTACCATTCTGCAAGGAGTTGGAGAGAGGGGGAAAAACCACAACAACATCCAGTGTGGAAGGAGGGAGACTCTACATTCTACAGGTGGGTGTGGGTGCATTTCCCCAAACAGACTTTGTTGTATCGGTGGGGGGAGGAAAGAAGACCACTGAGGGCCGGAACATCGCGGGGGGTGTGTGTGTGTGTGGTAGTGTGCGTGGGGGCCGTGCTTACAACTAGGCCCCCCCCACAATTGGAACCCCCCCCACCCCCCCCACATTTGCCTAGCCTGGGATAGCTGGAGCTACCAGGCTGAAGATTGTTGTTTTTCTTAATCACCCAATTAAAGATCGTTAGGAGTGCCTGGTGGCTCCAGCTACCCCAGGTGAAGACATCTTCTCCCCCTACCTGAAGACCACCCCAAAGACTTTTGTGTTTTGCCATCTGGGGAGTGCACCCACCCACAGCTGCGAGGGGAGACCTCCCCTCGCAGCCCCCCCCCCTTCCCACCCCCCTCTCTCTTTCTCCGTTACCCTCTGTTTCTCCCCTCTCTCTCTGAGGCCCCTTTTCTTCCTAATTTTAAAAAACAAAACCCAATTAAGACAACTGAGCAGAGGGAGCAAGGCCTCTCCCCAATTGTCAACGAGGGGAGAGGTGCCTCGTTAAGGGCTCCTCTGCTCAGTTAATATACGAGGCCATTAAAGACCATTAAGGCCTGTGACTTTGGGGTGGGTGTGGCCCTTAAAGGGACCCCGTGATGGCGACCCCATCCACGCCGGTGGCAGGGCCAGCAAGGACGTATGCGCAGGTGGCAACCGCTTCCACGGCCCCTCCTGCGCCACCCGCTGCCCTGCCACCTTTCAGACTCATTACTAAAAAACACGGGGTCAAGAGCTACACTCACCCCACAATGACCATCGAGGAGTGCGTGCGGGCGATGGCTGGGGTAGTCGGCCCCTCGGCCATTGTCGCAGCCTCCAAGATGTCTGGGAAGGCCGTGTTCTTCCTGGGGTCGGAGCGGGCGGTGTCCCTGGCCCTTGAAAAGGGGCTCACGGTGGGCGGGACGTTCCTGCCGGTGGACCCTCTCGAGGCCACCGCGCAGAGGGTCATCATTTCAAACGTCCCGCCCTTTGTTCCCGCTGAGCTCCTCCTCCCTCACCTACACCAACTGGGGGAGGTAAGGTCGGGGATCAACCCCATACCGCTCGGCCTCAGGGAGAACAGCCTGTGCCACGTGTTCTCCTTCCGCCGCCAGCTCTTTGTCCGGCTGGCGCGGGAGGAGACGACGGAGGGAAATTTTAATGTGGTGCACGAGGGGACTGCCTACCGCGTCTTCTGGACGTCGGACGGCGTGCGGTGCCATGCCTGCAGGGAGGTGGGGCATGTTCGTAAGAACTGCCCCGCCTCCAAGGCCGCCAAACCACCGAAGGCGGCCAAGGCTGGCGCCGCCGCCACCCCTCCCCCTAGTTGCGTCCGCGTGCCGGGAGCCATGGGTGCGCGGGCATCGTCGGAGGCCTTTGTTTTCAGGGCCTCCGGCGGGGGGGAGGGAGAGCGTCCGACCGGAAAGAAGGCGCGGAAGAAGGCGAAACATCTAGAGGCGGGTCCCCTCGGTGCGCCAGATAATTTGACCACCGCGCTCAGCCCAACCCAGTCACCGGCGAGCGCGTGGTGCCCAGAGCCCGTGCCCGAGCCCATGAATAACACCACAGAGGGGCCCGGGCGCGGGAAAGGAAAGGAAAAGGGGGGGGCGGAGCGGGAGGCCTCGGCAGACATGGGGGTCTCCCTGCCTCCGCGCACCCCCAGGAACAAAAGGAGGCGCGGCTCCGATGAGGCGGAGGGGGAACAACATCCCTCCGCGGAGGAGTCGGTGCCCGCCGCGTGTCCCGCGTCCCCCATCAGCGCTCCCAAATTGCGCTGCAGGCGCGAAGAGTCTGTCCCCGGGGAGGGTGAGGCAGTCGAGGCTGCCCAGCCGCTGCCTCCTGGGGATGGCATGGAAGATCTGCCTGTCGTGGGGGGCGTGGGGACCGTGGAGGAATGCGTAGCCGCCGGGCCGGGCGTCCCGGGGACTGAGGCGGGCGAGGCCGAAAAGGCCGAACCTGAGCCCGCCCAGCCAATACCCAACTTCCCCCGGGAGTCGCTCGACCCGGCAGAAAAACAATTTATTGGTTTTAATGACACTGTAGATGCTGGGCCGGGGGGTGGCAGCGGGGAGGGGGAGGAACACCCACCCTCGCCCCTTACTTTGGAGCTGGAGCACTTGGAGGGCCTGGGGATTTCCTATGGCCGGGTCTCTCCTTGTTCTCCGGTTCCTGGGGCGGAGGAGGAACCCCTTCCGCTGTCATTTCCCGACCCAGCACCATTTTTAAAAGAGCCCAGTGGGGACTCCTCTGCCGACGATCCTGGGGGTGGGATCGGGGCAGTGCCAGGGCCGGTTGGAGCGGCCGGTTCATTTGCCGTACCTTGTGCGGTCGATGGGCCGGCTGCTGGCGGCCACCTCCCGGAGGAGGACGGGGACTCGGTGGGGGACGCGGGTGAAGACCTAGAGACCACCGCCAGTGAGGCGGTGGATCTGCTCGCGGCCGCCGCTGAGGCCCTCCTCATTCCTGCAAAGGAACTCCGGGACTTTTTGGCCCAGAGCCGGGGTCGCCGCGACCAAGCCCGACTGGCCCTGGAAAAATGGTCCGAGCCGGAGCTGATCAAGGGGTCCGTCCGCGCCGCCGTTAAAACCTTGGCCGCGGGCGGGCCCTTGACAAAGGAGCAGCACCTTGAGCTGCGCGAGCTCGAGGGACTCCTCGCTGGGCTGCGGAGGGAGCGGAGTTCAACAAAAGACTCCGCTCCCTCCCCCCACAATAGGTTAAGGTAGAGGTTGCACTATGCTTTTGCCATGAAGATAACCATAGCCAGCCTCAACATCAACGGCGGCAGAGGGGCACGCCGTAGATTTGACAATTTTTTGCTCCTGCGGGAGGGGAAATATGCGGTGTGCTTCCTGCAAGAAACCCACACCGTTCCGGGAGACGAAGCCACGTGGCTCCTGGAATGGCAAGGAGAGGTCCGCATGAGCCACCTCACCGCCATTTCTAGTGGGGTGGCCATCTTGCTGGGCCCGCATTTTCAGCCGGAGATCTTGGGGGTCGAGGAGCCCGTGCCAGGCCGCTTGCTGCACGTAACGGTTCGCCTGGGGGACGTGCCGCTCCATCTCGTGAACGTGTACGCCCCTCATCCCGGCCCGCAGCAAACGCGCTTCTTTGAAGAGGTGTCCGCTCTTCTTGGCTCCGTCGACGTCGGCGACTGCATTGTCCTCGGGGGGGATTTTAACTGCACCCTCGAGGCGAGGGACCGCTCCGGTGCCCCGCAGTGCATGACGGCGATGGAGAAGTTGAGGGACCTGGTCGGGTCCTTCGACTTGGTGGACGTCTGGCGAAATCTCCACCCCAACTCCAGCGCCTTTACTTGGGTGAGGCCTGGAGTTGGATGGTCTAGAGTCGACCGCCTTTACGTGTCTCGGGCGTACGTTTCCTGCGTCCCGGCGGCCTCCATGCGGCCGGTGCCGTGTTCGGACCACCACCTGGTGTGGGCGGAGCTCGCTTCGCTCCGCGCGAGGACGGGGTCCGCGTACTGGCACTTTAACAACCGGCTGCTGGAGGACGTGCGGTTCCAGGACTCGTTCCGTCGATTCTGGTCCGACTGGAGAAGGAAGCAGGGGGGCTTCCCCTCCTTGAGGCTATGGTGGGACGTGGGCAAGGCTCACGTCCGCGTCTTCTGTCAAGAGTACGCGAGGGGGTCGACCAAGAGGCGGGCGGCCAGAGTCGGGCGCCTAGAAAAAGAGGTGCTCGACCTGGAAGCCCGTCTCGGTCAAGTCGTCCAGGACCCGGCCCTGCGGACGGTGTACGAAGCGAAGAAGGCCGCGCTGAAGGACCTGCAGCTCGTCGGGTCCCGAGGCGCGTTCGTGAGGTCGCGGATCCGGTTCCTGCGGGATCTGGACCGCGGCTCCCCCTTCTTCTACTCGCTGGAAAAAAGGCAGAGTGTCCGTAAGCAGCTCTTGACGCTGCTGGCCGACGACGGCTCTCTCGTCTCGGATCCGGAGGGCGTCAACAACAGGGTCCGTGAATATTACGGGGCTCTGTTCTCTCCGGATCCGTCCAGCGAGGAAGCGCGTAGAGTTTTGTGGGAGGACCTGCCGAAAGTCGGCCCGGAGGGCGCCGAAAATCTGGAAGCTACGCTAAGCCTGGCGGAGCTGACCGGTGCCCTCGCCCGGCTCTCGGGGGGAAAATCCCCGGGGCTGGACGGGCTGACCGTGGAGTTCCACAGGGCGTTCTGGGACGTCCTGGGGAGCGACTACGCGCGGGTCCTGGGGGAAAGTCTGGCGACCGGGGAGATGCCCCTCTCTTGGCGCAGGGCAGTCATCGTCCTGCTGCCTAAGAAGGGCGATCTCCGCCTCCTTAAGAACTGGCGCCCGGTCTCCCTCCTCAGCACGGACTACAAAATCTTCGCCAGGGCGATGTCTGCTCGCCTTGGTGCCGTGCTGGACCACATGATCCACCCCGACCAGTCATACACGGTCCCGGGCCGGACAATCCACGATAACATCCATCTGGTCCGGGACCTCATCCATTGTTCCCAGGAGGCTGGTCTGTCGGTCGCCTTCCTATCCCTCGACCAAGAGAAGGCGTTCGACAGGGTGGATCACGACTATCTGCTCGGAACTCTGCGCGCTTTCGGGTTCGGGACGCATTTCGTCGCCCGGATCCGACTTTTGTACGCCGCCGCGGAGTGTCTGATTAAGGTTAACGGGTCCTTGACGGCGCCCCTTCGCTTTAGGAGAGGGGTGCGCCAGGGATGCCCCATGTCCGGCCAGTTATATGCTGTTTGCGTGGAGCCTTTCCTGCGCCTCTTGCGGACGAGGTTGACGGGACTGGCTCTGCAAGGACCGGGCGTGGAGGTCGTCCTCTCGGCTTACGCCGATGACGTGCTCCTCGCGGTAGAGGATCCCGCTGACCTGCGGAGGATGCGTGAGTGCCAGGAGATTTACTCGGCCGCGTCCTCCGCCAGGATCAACTGGGAGAAATGTTCCGGACTCCTGGTGGGTCAGTGGCGGGTGGACTCCCTGCCGGAGGAGCTCAGGCCTTTTGCCTGGAGCACGACCCATCTCCTCTATCTGGGAGTCTACCTTAGCCCCGACGAGGGAGCCTGGCCGGCGAACTGGCAGGAGCTGGAGGCCAAGGTCGCCGCTCGCCTAGGGCGCTGGACAGGACTGCTCCGAGTGCTGTCCTACAGGGGTCGAGCGCTAGTCATAAACCAGCTGGTGGCCGCAATGCTGTGGTACCGGCTGGTCACTTTGACCCCTCCCCCTGCGTTTGTCGCCAAGATACAGAAGAAGCTGGTGGACTTCTTCTGGAACAACAGGAAGCACTGGGTCTCTGCCGCGGTCTTGAGTCTCCCGCTTGAGGAGGGCGGTCAGTCGTTGGTGTGCGTCAGCGCCCAGCTCGCGACTTTCCGTCTTCAGACCCTGCAGAGATACCTTTACGTCGAGCCCCCTCCTAGGTGGTGCGCTCTGGCGAGGTATTTCTTCCGCCAGCAGCTCGACCTCAATTATGACACGCAGCTCCTGTTTGTGAACTTGGGGGGTGCCAGGACCGCCCTCCGGGAGCTGCCTGTCTTTTACAGGGAACTCATCAGGGTCTGGAACAAAGTCTCCACCAAGCGCAGCTCTCCGCCGGCTGGAGTGGCGGCCGTCCTGCAGGAACCGCTGCTCGGGAATCCGTACCTCCACGGCCGAGGCTTTATGTGGCGGTCGGAAGAGAGGGCTGTGGCTGGTGAGGTGACCAGGGTCAGGGACCTGCTCGATGGCGGAGGAGCGGGCTGGATGGCGCCAGACACGCTGGCGCGGCGCCTAAATTCTGCCAACGTCCGCCACGCGGCCGATGCCATCGAGTGGCTAAAAACAGCTCTGGGCCCTGACTCCGTTAGGTGCATCGAGGAGGCTCAAGCACGTGGGGAGATCCCGTCCGAACTGACCCCCGTCCGGACGGAATTCCTCATCGGCGCCAAACCCCGGAACCTCCCTCGGGGGCCGGCGCCTCACAACTTGAGCCGCCTCCGGGAAATCCCCTCCGTGCCTTTCAGTTCCGCGCGGAGGGGTTTCCTGTACGGGCTGCTCCTGCACACCCTCAACTTTGCCATCCTCGCCGGCCGTCCGGACACGCCATGGCGTACCATCTTGCCGTCCGGAGGAGGCGGGGGTCCCCGATGGAGGGCACTCTACGCAGGGGTCCTCCCACTATTCATCGGGGACTTGGCCTGGAGGGTGGTGCACGGAGCAGTGCCGTGAAACAAATTTTTAAGCCGGTTCACGGACTCCCAGGCCGCCTGCAATTTCTGCGGTCTGGAGGAGTCCGTGTTCCATGTTTTTATTGAATACACGAGGTTGCAGCCCCTGTTCCACTATTTGAAGGGGCTGCTCCTGAAATTCTGGCTGCACTTCAGTCCCACTCTCCTGATCTTTGGGCACCCTGTGCGGAGGGGAGCGGGTAGGTCCGAAGGCCTCCTCGTAGGACTGCTCCTGGGCACGGCCAAGGGTGCCATCAGCCGGTCCAGGCAGCGGGCGGTCGAGGGGGTCGTTCAACCTGACTGCCTGCCTCTCTTCCGCTCTTACATCCGGTCCAGGGTGTCCTTGGAGATGGTCCACCGGTACGCTCGCGGCCTTCCGCGAGAGGTGGGCACCGGAGGGACTGGAGTGCATCATCACGCCCGGCAACCAAATTTTAATTTGATTTTACGTTTTAAAGTTAATTTGTTTTAATTGCCGGTGCTTTTAGTGTCCCCTTCCCTTTTATAGGGGGCACTGGGGAAAAATTGTGATTTTAGTGCCCAAAAAAAAACAAAAAAAAGAAAAACACAAAAAAAAACAAAAAAAAAGGGGGGAAAAAAAGGGCCTTGTAAATGTCTGGAGTGTCACCCAGGTCGGGTGGCACTCTTTAATGTTTTATGTTTTCGTAGGTAAACTCAAAAGAGTTTCATGCACAAGGACCAATGGTAGAGCAGTGGAGACGTGTCCTGCTCAGTTGGAGCTGTGAGCAGTGAGGAGAGGAGCTATCAACTTGAGCTCCTGCCTGGAGAGCCCTGAGACCAGCCCAGGAGGAGAAGGAAGGAAGGGGCTTCACCTTCAACTTTCATCCAGAGGGAGAGGAGGAAAAAGCAGAAAACTCTTTTAACATCTTTTACCATTCTGCAAGGAGTTGGAGAGAGGGGGAAAAACCACAACAACATCCAGTGTGGAAGGAGGGAGACTCTACATTCTACAGGTGGGTGTGGGTGCATTTCCCCAAACAGACTTTGTTGTATCGGTGGGGGGAGGAAAGAAGACCACTGAGGGCCGGAACATCGCGGGGGGTGTGTGTGTGTGTGGTAGTGTGCGTGGGGGCCGTGCTTACAACTAGGCCCCCCCCACAATTGGAACCCCCCCCACCCCCCCCACATTTGCCTAGCCTGGGATAGCTGGAGCTACCAGGCTGAAGATTGTTGTTTTTCTTAATCACCCAATTAAAGATCGTTAGGAGTGCCTGGTGGCTCCAGCTACCCCAGGTGAAGACATCTTCTCCCCCCACCTGAAGACCACCCCAAAGACTTTTGTGTTTTGCCATCTGGGGAGTGCACCCACCCACAGCTGCGAGGGGAGACCTGCCCTCGCAGCCCCCCCCCCCTTCCCACCCCCCTCTCTCTTTCTCCGTTACCCTCTGTTTCTCCCCTCTCTCTCTGAGGCCCCTTTTCTTCCTAATTTTAAAAAACAAAACCCAATTAAGACAACTGAGCAGAGGGAGCAAGGCCTCTCCCCAATTGTCAACGAGGGGAGAGGTGCCTCGTTAAGGGCTCCTCTGCTCAGTTAATATACGAGGCCATTAAAGACCATTAAGGCCTGTGACTTTGGGGTGGGTGTAGCCCTTAAAGGGACCCCGTGATGGCGACCCCATCCACGCCGGTGGCAGGGCCAGCAAGGACGTATGCGCAGGTGGCAACCGCTTCCACGGCCCCTCCTGCGCCACCCGCTGCCCTGCCACCTTTCAGACTCATTACTAAAAAACACGGGGTCAAGAGCTACACTCACCCCACAATGACCATCGAGGAGTGCGTGCGGGCGATGGCTGGGGTAGTCGGCCCCTCGGCCATTGTCGCAGCCTCCAAGATGTCTGGGAAGGCCGTGTTCTTCCTGGGGTCGGAGCGGGCGGTGTCCCTGGCCCTCGAAAAGGGGCTCACGGTGGGCGGGACGTTCCTGCCGGTGGACCCTCTCGAGGCCACCGCGCAGAGGGTCATCATTTCGAACGTCCCGCCCTTTGTTCCCGCTGAGCTCCTCCTCCCTCACCTACAACAACTGGGGGAGGTAAGGTCAGGGATCAACCCCATACCGCTCGGCCTCAGGGAGAACAGCCTGCGCCACATGTTCTCCTTCCGCCGCCAGCTCTTTGTCCGGCTGGCGCGGGAGGAGACGACGGAGGGAAATTTTAATGTGGTGCACGAGGGGACTGCCTACCGCGTCTTCTGGACGTCGGACGGCGTGCGGTGCCATGCCTGCAGGGAGGTGGGGCATGTTCGTAAGAACTGCCCCGCCTCCAAGGCCGCCAAACCACCGAAGGCGGCCAAGGCTGGCGCCGCCGCCACCCCTCCCCCTAGTTGCGTCCGCGTGCTGGGAGCCATGGGTGCGCGGGCATCGTCGGAGGCCTTTGTTTTCAGGGCCTCCGGCGGGGGGGAGGGAGAGCGTCCGACCGGAAAGAAGGCGCGGAAGAAGGCAAAACATCTAGAGGCGGGTCCCCTCGGTGCGCCAGATAATTTGACCACCGCGCTCAGCCCAACCCAGTCACCGGCGAGCGCGGGGTGCCCTGAGCCCGTGCCCGAGCCCTTGAATAACACCACAGAGGGGCCTGGGCGCGGGAAAGGAAAGGAAAAGGGGGGGGCGGAGCGGGAGGCCTCGGCAGACATGGGGGTCTCCCTGCCTCCGCGCACCCCCAGGAACAAAAGGAGGCGCGGCTCCGATGAGGCGGA
The DNA here is from genome assembly GCF_044704955.1 of Pristiophorus japonicus. Lineage (NCBI taxonomy): Eukaryota > Metazoa > Chordata > Chondrichthyes > Pristiophoridae > Pristiophorus > Pristiophorus japonicus. Next base: position 69,372,215 of record NC_091992.1, on the reverse strand, counting down.
GGGGGAACAACATCCCTCCGCGGAGGAGTCGGTGCCCGCCGCGTGTCCCGCGTCCCCCACCAGCGCTCCCAAATTGCGCTGCAGGCGCGAAGAGTCTGTCCCCGGGGAGGGTGAGGCAGTCGAGGCTGCCCAGCCGCTGCCTCCTGGGGATGGAGTGGAAGATATGCCTGTCGTGGGGGGCGTGGGGACCGCGGAGGAATGCGTAGCCGCCGGGCCGGGCGTCCCGGGGACTGAGGCGGGCGGGGCCGAAAAGGCCGAACCTGAGCCCGCCCAGCCAATACCCAACTTCCCCCGGGAGTCGCTCGACCCGGCAGAAAAACAATTTATTGGTTTTAATGACACTGTAGATGCTGGGCCGGGGGGTGGCAGCGGGGAGGGGGAGGAACACCCACCCTCGCCCCTTACTTTGGAGCTGGAGCACTTGGAGGGCCTGGGGATTTCCTATGGCCGGGTCTCTCCTTGTTCTCCGGTTCCTGGGGCGGAGGAGGAACCCCTTCCGCTGTCATTTCCCGACCCAGCACCATTTTTAAAAGAGCCCAGTGGGGACTCCTCTGCCGACGATCCTGGGGGTGGGATCGGGGCAGTGCCAGGGCCGGTTGGAGCGGCCGGTTCATTTGCCGTACCTTGTGCGGTCGATGGGCCGGCTGCTGGCGGCCACCTCCCGGAGGAGGACGGGGACTCGGTGGGGGACGCGGGTGAAGACCTAGAGACCACCGCCAGTGAGGCGGTGGATCTGCTCGCGGCCGCCGCTGAGGCCCTCCTCATTCCTGCAAAGGAACTCCGGGACTTTTTGGCCCAGAGCCGGGGTCGCCGCGACCAAGCCCGACTGGCCCTGGAAAAATGGTCCGAGCCGGAGCTGATCAAGGGGTCCGTCCGCGCCGCCGTTAAAACCTTGGCCGCGGGCGGGCCCTTGACAAAGGAGCAGCACCTTGAGCTGCGCGAGCTCGAGGGACTCCTCGCTGGGCTGCGGAGGGAGCGGAGTTCAACAAAAGACTCCGCTCCCTCCCCCCACAATAGGTTAAGGTAGAGGTTGCACTATGCTTTTGCCATGAAGATAACCATAGCCAGCCTCAACATCAACGGCGGCAGAGGGGCACGCCGTAGATTTGACAATTTTTCGCTCCTGCGGGAGGGGAAATATGCGGTGTGCTTCCTGCAAGAAACCCACACCGTTCCGGGAGACGAAGCCACGTGGCTCCTGGAATGGCAAGGAGAGGTCCGCATGAGCCACCTCACCGCCATTTCTAGTGGGGTGGCCATCTTGCTGGGCCCGCATTTTCAGCCGGAGATCTTGGGGGTCGAGGAGCCCGTGCCAGGCCGCTTGCTGCACGTAACGGTTCGCCTGGGGGACGTGCCGCTCCATCTCGTGAACGTGTACACCCCTCATCCCGGCCCGCAGCAAACGCGCTTCTTTGAAGAGGTGTCCGCTCTTCTTGGCTCCGTCGACGTCGGCGACTGCATTGTCCTCGGGGGGGATTTTAACTGCACCCTCGAGGCGAGGGACCGCTCCGGTGCCCCGCAGTGCATGACGGCGATGGAGAAGTTGAGGGACCTGGTCGGGTCCTTCGACTTGGTGGACGTCTGGCGAAATCTCCACCCCGACTCCAGCGCCTTTACTTGGGTGAGGCCTGGAGTTGGATGGTCTAGAGTCGACCGCCTTTACGTGTCTCGGGCGTACGTTTCCTGCGTCCCGGCGGCCTCCATGCGGCCGGTGCCGTGTTCGGACCACCACCTGGTGTGGGCGGAGCTCGCTTCGCTCCGCGCGAGGACGGGGTCCGCGTACTGGCACTTTAACAACCAGCTGCTGGAGGACGTGCGGTTCCAGGACTCGTTCCGTCGATTCTGGTCCGACTGGAGAAGGAAGCAGGGGGGCTTCCCCTCCTTGAGGCTATGGTGGGACGTGGGCAAGGCTCACGTCCGCGTCTTCTGTCAAGAGTACGCGAGGGGGTCGACCAAGAGGCGGGCGGCCAGAGTCGGGCGCCTAGAAAAAGAGGTGCTCGACCTGGAAGCCCGTCTCGGTCAAGTCGTCCAGGACCCGGCCCTGCGGACGGTGTACGAAGCGAAGAAGGCCGCGCTGAAGGACCTGCAGCTCGTCGGGTCCCGAGGCGCGTTCGTGAGGTCGCGGATCCGGTTCCTGCGGGATCTGGACCGCGGCTCCCCCTTCTTCTACTCGCTGGAAAAAAGGCAGAGTGTCCGTAAGCAGCTCTTGACGCTGCTGGCCGACGACGGCTCTCTCGTCTCGGATCCGGAGGGCGTCAACAACAGGGTCCGTGAATATTACGGGGCTCTGTTCTCTCCGGATCCGTCCAGCGAGGAAGCGCGTAGAGTTTTGTGGGAGGACCTGCCGAAGGTCGGCCCGGAGGGCGCCGAAAATCTGGAAGCTCCGCTAAGCCTGGCGGAGCTGACCGGTGCCCTCGCCCGGCTCTCGGGGGGAAAATCCCCGGGGCTGGACGGGCTGACCGTGGAGTTCCACAGGGCGTTCTGGGACGTCCTGGGGAGCGACTACGCGCGGGTCCTGGGGGAAAGTCTGGCGACCGGGGAGATGCCCCTCTCTTGGCGCAGGGCAGTCATCGTCCTGCTGCCTAAGAAGGGCGATCTCCGCCTCCTTAAGAACTGGCGCCCGGTCTCCCTCCTCAGCACGGACTACAAAATCTTCGCCAGGGCGATGTCTGCTCGCCTTGGTGCCGTGCTGGACCACATGATCCACCCCGACCAGTCATACACGGTCCCGGGCCGGACAATCCACGATAACATCCATCTGGTCCGGGACCTCATCCATTGTTCCCAGGAGGCTGGTCTGTCGGTCGCCTTCCTATCCCTCGACCAAGAGAAGGCGTTCGACAGGGTGGATCACGACTATCTGCTCGGAACTCTGCGCGCTTTCGGGTTCGGGACGCATTTCGTCGCCCGGATCCGACTTTTGTACGCCGCCGCGGAGTGTCTGATTAAGGTTAACGGGTCCTTGACGGCGCCCCTTCGCTTTAGGAGAGGGGTGCGCCAGGGATGCCCCATGTCCGGCCAGTTATACGCCGTTTGCGTGGAGCCTTTCCTGCGCCTCTTGCGGACGAGGTTGACGGGACTGGCTCTGCAAGGGCCGGGCGTGGAGGTCGTCCTCTCGGCTTACGCCGATGACGTGCTCCTCGCGATAGAGGATCCCGCTGACCTGCGGAGGATGCGTGAGTGCCAGGAGATTTACTCGGCCGCGTCCTCCGCCAGGATCAACTGGGAGAAATGTTCCGGACTCCTGGTGGGCCAGTGGCGGGTGGACTCCCTGCCGGAGGAGCTCAGGCCTTTTGCCTGGAGCACGACCCATCTCCTCTATCTGGGAGTCTACCTTAGCCCCGACGAGGGAGCCTGGCCGGCGAACTGGCAGGACCTGGAGGCCAAGGTCGCCGCTCGCCTAGGGCGCTGGACAGGACTACTCCGAGTGCTGTCCTACAGGGGTCGAGCGCTAGTCATAAACCAGCTGGTGGCCGCAATGCTGTGGTACCGGCTGGTCACTTTGACCCCTCCCCCTGCGTTTGTCGCCAAGATACAGAAGAAGCTGGTGGACTTCTTCTGGAACAACAGGAAGCACTGGGTCTCTGCCGCGGTCTTGAGTCTCCCGCTTGAGGAGGGCGGTCAGTCGTTGGTGTGCGTCAGCGCCCAGCTCGCGACTTTCCGTCTTCAGACCCTGCAGAGATACCTTTACGTCGAGCCCCCTCCTAGGTGGTGCGCTCTGGCGAGGTATTTCTTCCGCCAGCAGCTCGACCTCAATTATGACACGCAGCTCCTGTTTGTGAACTTGGGGGGTGCCAGGACCGCCCTCCGGGAGCTGCCTGTCTTTTACAGGGAACTCATCAGGGTCTGGAACAAAGTCTCCACCAAGCGCAGCTCTCCGCCGGCTGGAGTGGCGGCCGTCCTGCAGGAACCGCTGCTCGGGAATCCGTACCTCCACGGCCGAGGCTTTATGTGGCGGTCGGAAGAGAGGGCTGTGGCTGGTGAGGTGACCAGGGTCAGGGACCTGCTCGATGGCGGAGGAGCGGGCTGGATGGCGCCAGACACGCTGGCGCGGCGCCTAAATTCTGCCAACGTCCGCCACGCGGCCGATGCCATCGAGTCGCTAAAAACAGCTCTGGGCCCTGACTCCGTTAGGTGCATCGAGGAGGCTCAAGCACGTGGGGAGATCCCGTCCGAACTGACCCCCGTCCGGACGGAATTCCTCATCGGCGCCAAACCCCGGAACCTCCCTCGGGGACCGGCGCCTCACAACTTGAGCCGCCTCGGGGAAATCCCCTCCGTGCCTTTCAGTTCCGCGCGGAGGGGTTTCCTGTACGGGCTGCTCCTGCACACCCTCAACTTTGCCATCCTCGCCGGCCGTCCGGACACGCCATGGCGTACCATCTTGCCGTCCGGAGGAGGCGGGGGTCCCCGATGGAGGGCACTCTACGCAGGGGTCCTCCCACTATTCATCGGGGACTTGGCCTGGAGGGTGGTGCACGGAGCAGTGCCGTGCAACAAATTTTTAAGCCGGTTCACGGACTCCCAGGCCGCCTGCAATTTCTGCGGTCTGGAGGAGTCCGTGTTCCATGTTTTTATGGAGTGCACAAGGTTGCAGCCCCTGTTCCATTATTTGAAGGGGCTGCTCCTG